>NC_142179.1:697500-720000 GCF_026936395.1 Plectropomus leopardus
CAACAACAACAACAACAACAACAACAACGTAAAAACATAAACACTGCAACAAACTGCTCTCCTTCTTCTTCTTCTTCTTCTTCTCACACACACCTGGCAGACAGGATGATGACTCGGGCCTCCAGGTCTTTGGCCTCCAGCAGCAGAGCCGTCAGGTTGGTGTCCGGGCTGAACAGCAGCACCTTCTCCGCCTGGAGCACCACAGCGCAGGGCGACAGGTGAGAGCGCAGGGCAACAGGTGATCAGGTGACAGTGCAGGTCAACAGGTGAGGGTGCAGGTCGACAGGTGAGGGTGCAGGTCGACAGGTGAGGGGGGAGGTCGACAGGTGAGGGTGCAGGTCGACAGGTGAGGGTGCAGGTCGACAGGTGAGGGTGCAGGTCGACAGGTGAGGGTGCAGGCCGGCAGGTCGACAGGTGGTCAGGTGACGGGGCAGGTCGACAGGTGACGGGGCAGGTCAACAGGTGAGGGTGCAGGTCGACAGGTGAGGGTGCAGGTCGACAGGTCGACAGGTGATCAGGTGACGGTGCAAGTCGACAGGTGAGGGTGCAGGTCGACAGGTGATCAGGTGACGGTGCAAGTCGACAGGTGAGGGTGCAGGTCGACAGGTGATCAGGTGACGGTGCAGGTGGACAGGTGATCAGGTGACGGTGCAGGTCGACAGGTGATCAGGTGACGGTGCAGGTCGACAGGTGACATCGTGGACATTGAGAAACACGGCAGAACAGAACAGCACAGAACACATCATAGGACAGGCATCATTAGCTGTGAACCGTCAGCGTCCCCGTCCCGCCCCGCCCCCGTTACCCCAGCCTCGACCATGCTCCCTCTCACCCACACCACCACGGGGGGGAGGAGGCGGGCCCAAAAAATGGAGACAAAAAGTGTTGAAGGTCTGCCGAACTGAAAGGAAACTCAAAGTCGAAGCTTGAAGACAGAAGGAGGGGCAAGAAGTTGTGCGTGGTGTGGTGGCACATGCAAACTGAGGCGCTGTCAAGACTCCAACCAACCAACCAATCAGGGACGTGCATGTTAGAGAGCGCTGATGCAACCGCAACTTAAACAAAAAGAGTTCGGGTGGAGAGAAGGAGGAGGAGGAGGAGGAGGAGGAGGAGGAGGAGGGAGTGGTTCATTTCCCAAAAGAAAAAGAAAAGTGATCGTGGAGGGCTCCTCAGACCTGCAGACAGAACCAAGCCTCAGCCTGGCTGCATGCAACCCTTCACATGGGGGGGGGTGGGGAGGGGGAGGAGGAGGAGGAGGAGGAGGAGGAGGAAGGGCGTCTCTCCTGCGAGTGTGAACCCATCCCCGGCGTGCAGGACTCATGAAAAATCAAAAGAACGTAAAGAGATGGTGGAGAAAAGACGAGCCACCAGGATAAGGTCTATCTCTGGATCGGAGTCTGGGGGGCGGGCGGGCGGGGGCGGACTGTGTTTGGCTACTACCGGGCGAGCTCAGAGATTGGTTGGGCGGCGTGCATCATTTGACCATGCAAAGTTTATACCTTGGGCGTTCTCCTGAAGTCAAAGTTCTGTTGGTCGAGGTTTTCATAGTTCCTGTTTTTAGTCTGATGGTGATGTGCACAGAGAAAACATGCAGACAGAAGGTTAACCACGGTCACAGGAAGTGACGCCACAGAGCATCAACACACCATCTGCCGCAGCCTGCCGGAGCACGCCGACGATCGCCGATCGACGCCTGGCCCAACCGCCTGTCCGCCCGTCTGTCCACCTGTCCCCTGTCTCCTGTTTCTTTTTTTTTTAAAATTATCAGTATTATTATCATTATTAATTATTATTTTAATTCTATTATTATATCAAAACGTTTTATTATGTTTATTTTAGTTGTTATTTTTATTATTATTTTATTTATTCATTATTATTATTATTATTATTATTATTATTATTATTATTATTATTATTATTATTATTATTATTATCATCACTCATCATATTCACTATTGTTTATCTGTAATATTATATATGTACCCCTCTGGTCATTATTGATATATTTTCCTCTATATAAACACATCAGGGATCAACCCACATCACTTTTTGTTTTCTGATCATGTCCCTGTCTTCTGCTGTCCCTGTCCTCTGCTGTCCCTGTCTTCTGCTGTCCCTGTCCTCTGCTGTCCCTGTCTTCTGCTGTCCCTGTCTTCTGCTGTCCCTGTCCTCTGCTGTCCCTGTCTTCTGCTGTCCCTGTCCTCTGCTGTCCCTGTCTTCTGCTGTCCCTGTCTTCTGCTGTCCCTGTCCTCTGCTGTCCCTGTCTTCTGCTGTCCCTGTCCTCTGCTGTCCCTGTCTTCTGCTGTCCCTGTCTTCTGCTGTCCCTGTCCTCTGCTGTCCCTGTCTTCTGCTGTCCCTGTCCTCGGCTCTCCCTGTCCTCTGATGTCCTGTCCTCGGCTGTCCCTGTCTTCTGCTGTCCCTGTCTTCTGCTGTCCCTGTCCTCTGCTGTCCCTGTCTTCTGCTGTCCCTGTCCTCGGCTCTCCCTGTCCTCTGATGTCCTGTCCTCGGCTGTCCCTGTCCTCGTCTGTCCCTGTCCTTGGCTGTCCCTGTCCTCGGCTCTCCCTGTCCTCGTCTGTCCCTGTCCTCGGCTGTCCCTGTCCTCTGCTGTCCCTGTCCTCTGCTGTCCCTGTCCTCGTCTGTCCCTGTCCTCTGCTGTCTCCTTCGCAGAGACACATAAAGCGGTCTTCCAGTGAGACGAGCAGATGAATGACTTCAGTGTTCGGTCTGTGTAGCGTCCTCGCTGTCTTCAGGTGTAAATTTAGATTTCAAAGCTGCCGTGAACGGAGCGCTTTTATTTTTAGAGCCGACGGAGAACAAAGAGCCGACGATCTGCCGTCGACCCGCGATTCATCCAAAAAACAACTTTTATTTTGGCTTCGGTGTGAAAATCAGAGATCAGCTGCTTCAACGTCAAAAACAAAACGCCGTTGCCGAAAACCGGATACCTGACTGTACCAGCTGACGACTTAACCCTTTAACAGCTGACTAAAACAACAACAACAAAGTCACAGCTGACAAAGTCATGGTTCAAAAAAATCTGAGGATTAAAAGTTCAGAATACGAAAAATGGAAAAATGTCCAGAAAACAGTATTTATGTTTAACTTAATTATATATTTAAATTATTCTTATTAGAAAAAAATTAAATTAATAAAAACATTTTTAGCACGTTCTTTCGTTTTTTTTCTTTATTTTTTGTTTGTTACCTCTTCTCATTCTTATTTTTATTTTTAGGTAATTCTAACTTGCAAATTTTTTCTTGTAATTTTTGGGCTGTTTCTTGCTCGACAGCCAAGTTTTATTACATTTTAAAGTGAGGAAGAAAATGACCTGAAAATTATCATAAAATAATCAAAAACTGGGGCAAAAATTTCAGAAAAACAGTGATTCACATCAATTAAATATTTAAAATAAAGTCACAGGAAAAAAACACATATTTTCTTACATTTTCTGTACTTATTTCGGGTCATTTTCTTGTTTACTTTTGGGTTTTTTTTTCTTTTCGTTTTCATCTTATTTTCAGGGTTTTTCTTGTTTTTTGTTTTTGGTACCTCAATATCTCAAATTTATTCTGCTATTATTTCAGGAAAACATTTTCATTATCTTAAGATTTTTAATTAATTATGTCGTTATCTCAGGAAGACACAGTTTCATTACCTCGAGATCCCGAAAAATGATCCTGTTATTTTGGCAAACAGAGCGGGAAATGTGTGAATGTTTGGCTGCTCTGGGCTTCCATAGACGTACTATGATTAGTACATAATAATCTTTGTTTTGGCTCTTTTACTCATCAGTGTTAGAAAAATGGACATTATACACACAATCTGTCTGACCTGTGTGTGTGTGTGTGTGTGTGTTATCTGCTGCATGGTGTGTGTGTGTGTGTGTGAGAGAGAGAGATGGTCGTCGTGGTTACATCATGAATCAGTTGACTTCACCTCGTCTCTAATGTGCTGTAATATTCATGTTCCTCCTCCAACATTCATGAGTCTCACTGTGAGACAGGAAGACACTTTTTACCGTCTCAACTTAAACCCATTGGGACATCGGGACTCTGGACTTTATTTTTACCTCCTTTTTTACGTCCGTGTCTCCGTCCTGTCCACGTTTAAACATAAACACGTCTCTGTGTCTCTGTCCTGTCCACATTTAATCATGAACACGTCTCTGTGTCTTCGTCCTCACTCACACATGTCTCTGTGTCTCCGTCGTGTCCACATTTAAACATAGACATGTCTCTGTGTTACTGTCCTCACTCACACATGTCTCTGTGTCTCCGTCGTGTCCACATTTAAACATAGACATGTCTCTGTGTTACTGTCCTCACTCACACGTCTCTGTGTCCCTGTCCTCATTCATGTCTCTGTGTCTCTGTGTCCCTGTCCCCATTCATGTCTCTGTGTCTCTGTTCTCACTCACATGTCTCTGTGTCTCTGTCCTTACTCACACGTCTCTGTCCACAGTGAATCATGTCCTCACGATCACCCCGTTTACAAACACAGTATATAAAGTGAAATATTGTCTGAGAGATTCAAATAACAACAGTTACACATTATATATATATATATATATAAAATGAAATAAAATAAAATATAACAAACTGCAAATTGTAAGAACTTTCTTTGTTGATTAATTGGAAAAATAATAATTCTTAGAAAAATATTTAAAAAATAAAAAAAACTATTTATTTGGAATAATACCAAATGTGTTTTATTCTAAATTAAAGCTGCAACATTCTGCAGATATTCGGACAGAATTTCATATCCTGTCCACTGATCGATTAACTGTCACAGCGACTGATTCGTTATCTTTATCCCAAAATAAACAAAACTAAAATAAAGTAAATCACTGCGACCTGAGCACTGTTCACGGCATCAACACATTCGTTATTATAATCCAGTAACATATAGATTACTCTGGATTATGAGTATTTTTACTTTTGATACTTTGACTTGTTACAGAGTACATCTTTATGGTGGTATTACTTCAGTAAAAAGGTGTGAGTATTTCTGCCCTCGGAGTATTAATACTCTTATTCTCTCTGTTGGGAGATTTATTATTTATTTATTTTAATTATTTTTTTAATATATTTTTTTGTTCTGCGTCTCGCTGAGACTCCTGAGACATCACAGAGGGAATAAAACCGTCCTTCTGTCTGTCTGACTCCCTCACAGACAGACACAGGGACGGATGGACGGACGGAGGGACGGAGGGACAGGCAGGTTAGCAGTGCGGCCGGTGAACAGCTGCGACAGAAGCAGCTGAGACGTGTTTGCACGACTCCGACTCCTTCAGCGATGAGATGAGACGACAAACAGACGGAGGTGAGGAACTGAAAGATGGACGGACACACAGACGGACATAGACAGGGACGGACAGAGAGAGACAGACAGAGAGAGACGGAGAGAACTGAAGAAAAATAACTTAATCTAAGGTTTATTTTACCTGGAATAAAGTAAAAACTAAGGTGAAAAAAACCATAAAAGAACAAAATTAAAACTAAAAAAAAGAGTAAAATAAAGTCAAACTCCACCAAGACGGCACACAAATTATTCCAGAACAGAAGATGTTTAGAACAGGGTTCATACAGTCAGGGAGAAGCCAAATTCAAGGACTTTCAAGCACTTTTTCAAGCACTCATTTGTATTTTAAAGCACAAATGTGTTTTTTCCAAAACTTTCTGTTGCAGGAAAATTATACAAATCATGAAATGGATCAAAAACCTGCTGACAGGCCCAGAGTGAACCGGTTATTGATTATCTGTTTGCTTTGATTCAGTGAAAGCGTGTGATTGGCTCACCGCGCTCATGCAGCTTTAGACAGGTTCAGTCTTATCAAGAACTTTCCAGGACTTTTCCAGGACCTTGAAGCAAATTTCAAAGACCATACATTCTCTGAAACGACCGTCGGCTCTCCTCATCGGTTCTTTTTTCATCTCTATAAAACAGATTTTTATATATATATGTTATTTTAAAAACACTGAATCCAGAACAGGACCAGAGCTGAATATTTGGTGTAATTTAGGGACTGTTTGTTATTTATTTTTGATGATTTCTGAAGAAAGGGCCATTTCCATGACTTTTCCAGGTTTTTCATGACCACACGACCCTGATCAGAAAATCATTGAAAACACGATCATTTAAATCTGATTTATAAAACGATCTCTATCCCCTCAGTTTCTGTTGGGTTTCCTAAAGTCTGATTTGGCGTCACAGTTGAATCTGTGAGTGCGTTTTCAGGAGGGGAGCGGCTGAGGCAGCGTGTAGGAACCCTGTTGGAAAGTGAGCATGGACATCATGGACACAGGACACAAGTCTGAAAACAGTCAAAATGTCCAAACTCGCACGGACCAAAGTCTCCCGTCTTTAACGCGTTGCTGCACACGCCTGTCCCCATGATCGCTGACCAGAAATATGACTGCCGAGAGGAGCCTGTCTCTGTCTGTCCTTACTTTCTGTCCTCACTTTCTGTCCTTGCTGTCTGTCCTCACTGTCTGTTCTTACTGTCTGTCCTCACTGTCTGTCCTGAGTGTCTGTCCTCACTGTCTGTCCTCGCTGTCTGTCCTCACTGTCTGTCCTTGCTGTCTGTCCTCGCTGTCTGTCCTTACTGTCTGTCCTCGCTGTCTGTCCTTACTGTCCACTTTTTGACCCAAAAATTACAAACCAAACTTGGTGGAGATTAAAAACAGAAACTCAACAGAAGAAGAAAGTGATGAAAGAGAAGCTGCTGTGACGCCTCCGGCAGAAAGAATGGAGGGATGATGGAGGTATGATGAATGGACGATGGAGGGGTGATGAATGGACGATGGAGGGATGATGGAGGGATGATGAATGGACGATGGAGGGATGATGGAGGGATGATTGAGGGATGATGAATGGACGATGGAGGGATGATTGAGGGATGATGGGGGATGTTGGATGGATGATGGATGGATGATTGAGGGATGATGGATGGATGATGGATGGATGATGGAGGGATGATTGAGGGATGATGAATGGATGATGGATGGATGATGGATGGATGAAGGAGGGATGATTGAGGGATGATGGGGGATGATGGGGGGATGATGGATGGATGATTGAGGGATGATGGGGGATGTTGGATGGATGATGGATGGATGCTTAAGGGATGATGGATGGATGTTGGATGGATGATGGATGGATGATTGAGGGATGATGGATGGATGATTGAGGGATGATGGGGGATGTGGGATGGATGATGGATGGATGATTGAGGGATGATGGATGGATGATGGATGGATGAAGGATGGATGATGGAGGGATGATGGAGGTATGATGGATGGATGAAGGAGGGATGATGGATGGATGATGGAGGGATGATGGATGGATGATTGAGGGATGATAGAGGGGTGATGGAGGGATGATGTAAGGATGATGGATGGATGATGGATGGATGATGGAGGGATGATGGAGGGATGATGTAAGGATGATGGATGGATGATGGAGGGATGATGTAAGGATGATGGATGGATGATGGATGGATGATGGAGGGATGATGGAGGGATGATGTAAGGATGATGGATGGATGATGGAGGGATGATGGAGGGATGATGGAGGGATGATGGAGGGATGATGGATGGATGATGGATGGATGATGGATGGATGATGGAGGGATGATGGAGGGATGATGTAAGGATGATGGATGGATGATGGATGGATGATGGAGGGATGATGGAGGGATGAACAGAGAGCAGTTTCACTTCTACAAACGTCTGTTTTCCATAAAAACTCCTGTCATTCTGCGTCCAAACATACGGAGGTGTCTCTTATTGCGTCCACACCGCTGATTCATCACAGACACCTGTGAGTCAGGCATCACCAACTGACGGACCACGGTCCGGAATCAGACCGAACCTCGGTCCTGTCCGGACCCGTGACCAAGTGGTAATAAAATGTCAGAATGAGAAGAATATTTTTAATGATTAACAGCACAGAAGTTTGACAGAAGCTGAAGTCAGAGTCCTGCAGTCAGGAGAGGTTGGCCTATTATCAGCACAATGTGCTTCAATTTACCTGAAGTTTGTTTCAGTTGGAGCTTTTCATTTTTATATAATGCTGGAAAGTTTAATAAATAATAATAAATCATATGTTTATTACACTCCAACACACCATGGTCACATGACACTGCGTCAGTGAACTATGAGGACAAACAACAAAACACACAAAAAAAGCTGAATAATAAATAATAACCTAATAACCGTGATATTGATTTTAGGTTTGAGGCTCGGACCTTTGCTGGGAGGACATTTTAGTAACTGGACCTCTGTGAGTTTTAGTAGAATAGGTCCTCCAGCTGGTGATGCTGTTCTACAGTATATTTGTCATGTTCAATGTCTGACAGAAAATAAATATTTAAACATAAATGAACCTGATGATATCTTCATATCTCACTGAGGAGTCAGAGGAACCTTTAAGCTCCACAGAAACACTGATCTGATGGATATCCTGATATATATCGATATCAAATGATATGAAAAAATTATCATGATAAGACTTTTTTCCGTATCGCCCAGCCCTACCTCACATGTACTTTTTATATGTTTTATCCTCATTAGCATAATTCTGTTATGTGAAACAAATAAACTAAAGTCAGCTGATCAACAACAACAAAAAACACTAATCTTTATACTGTTTCCTGTTTCATCAGCTAAAACATGATCAGTTCCTGATGTCATCAATGCGCTCAACTCAATCAGGACGTTAACAACAACACAACACAAAAACAACCAAAACTCTGTGTGTGTGTGTGTGTGTGTGTGTGTGTGTGTGTGTGTGTGTGTGTGTGTGTGTGGTGTGTGTGTGTGTGTGTAGAGTCACATTTTAAACATGTTTATAGAAGAGAAACTGCAGTCTGATGATGAGGAGTGAACTGATGACACACACACACACACACACACACACACACACACACACACACACACACACACACACTCAGCAGATTATTGTTTCTCATGCAGTGATCAACACACACACACAAACACGCACACACGCACACGCCTGGATTAGAACAAAGCGTACACAAACATTGTTACAGAAACACAGGATGATCAGCACACGCGTGTCCGCACACTGTCAGTGTGTGTATATGTGTGTGCATGTACAGTGTGTATATGTGTGTATATACTGTGCGTATATACAGTGTGTGTATATATGGAGTACGTATGTGTGTGTATAAATGTGTGTATATACAGTGTGTGTATACAGTGTGTATGTGTGTGTATATGTGTGTGTGTTTATATATGGAAGTGTGTGTATACAGGGAGTATGTATACGTGTGTGTATTTGTACGCTGTGTGTATTTTGGCGCACTGACCTTGGTCTCCCGCTCCTCCAGCAGCGTCTCCAGTCTCTTCTGCGCGGCTCGTCCTTCGTGGTCGTCGCTGACGATGAGGATGATGTGGTTCCACCTGAACTCTCTCATCAGGTCGAACCACACCTGAGCCTGGTGGGAGTACGGAGGCACCGTCCTCAGGAACGACAGGTGGATGCTCTGAGGAGACATTTTTTACCTGATCAGGATGGTGAATATTTAGCTTGTAGAGTGATCTGATGCTTTTTTTGGGTGTTTTAATTTGATGCAGAGCAGAACACCAGAAACAAAAACACAGTATGAGGCAGTTTATTTGTTCTCTTTGCTGAAGTCATGAGCACTCATTTAATTTCAGCTCCTGCTGTGCTCTCCGCTGTAAAGCGTGGTGTTTCTCCGCCCTGCTCCGAGGAGAGAGGCTGCTCTGCAGGGACAGAGGGATTATACAGAGGGTTTGTCATCTTGTACTCTATTCTGTAAAATAAACAAAGAAATCCTAAAATGACTAATGCACTGCAGAGCTGTTCATTTATTGTTACTGTCAACCACAGGCTGTAGGTTTTATTGATTTTATTAACTTTTAAGAAGCCTTCTGAAAGTGTGCACTGTACAGCTGTATTATCTACAAAAACAGACGTATCGGATTGGAACTCGGTATCTGCAGACACTCGATATTGAATGACTTGGATCGGGGTGGGGGTCGGGACATCCATGGTTATCAATGAAGTGCAGCAGATGATGTTCATGTAAACTGACATTTGAAGGAGGAAATGTGAGCTGTGACTCTCACTAACTGAAGATAATAACACCTGAGAAACTCAAAAACAGCTCACATCACACGAGTTTCAGGCGCCGCACAGCGAGACATGGTTTAAAAATAAAAGCAGGAGGAAAGTCTCATGGATTATAGACGGTATCTGTCCTGTCACTGTATCCAGACCAGCAGGTGAAGAGCACAGAACCAGTGTGTGCTGGTTTGTGTTGAACCAGTTAGAGAGGCCAGAGGGGGACTGGTGTCAGACCAGAACAGGCTGCTGTGAGTCATCAGAGGAAAAGTGTTTTGTGATTTTGCATGAATGACTCTCCTCACCACAGAGATCTGTCTCTGGTTTCAGTTTGTAATGTGGATGAATTAACCCTTTAAATCTCAGTGCAGTGACTCTGCCCCCCCCCTCCCACCCCCTCACCTGAAGCCTGATAAACACCTGAATATTTCATCACTGCTCTGATTCTGGACCAGCAGACAGACTGCAGCTCACTGGGAGTGCTGGGACGCTCCCTGATATTCTGGGACGTTCTGGGTCTGAATGATTCCATCAATATTAGAAGAGCTGAGAGACTCTGAGTGGTTTCCAGTTCACTCACACAGCTCAGAGGCTCCCAACTGGGACAAACTGGACTAAATATTCTACAACCTGCACTTAATGGAGCCTGAAGGCAACACAGCAGAGTCACACCTGAACACACACACACACCTGAACACACACACACACACACACACACACACCTGAACACACACACACACACACACACACACACACACACACACACACACACACACACACACACACACCTAAACACAGCAGACGCTCACACCGAGCTCCAGTGAACCCTCTGAACTCTTTCTCATACTGAACAGAACTGTGAGTTTTCTTCTGACATACAGAGATAAATTGTGAGTTTAAAGGTAAAAACACCTGGAAGTCATCTGCAGACCAGTGGAGGGAGATTACTGTCAGATTTCTGATAATGAGCCTCAGTGGAAGGTCATGCAGAGAAAATGTGAAAGGACCCAGTATGGAGCCCTGAGGAACACCGTCATGAAGACACAAAGAAACTAAAGCAGCATGAAGTGTGGAAACAGGTGTAAAACCACTGGAAAGCTCTCGGGAGGCTGCAGGTGTAAACAGTGATTTGGGTTACCTTGTCGGAGTAGATGGACATGCGAGTCGTCAGGCCGACCACAGGGATCCGGTAGAAACCAGCAGTGTAGGAGACGGGTGTCGGAGTCAGGTGGTCGTTGGACTGCGGAGGGTGACTGACGAGGATCGCATAGACCTGACAAAAAAGTTTAATCATTTAACCTGAGTTACGCTGGAAGATCATCTCCAACCTGTCTGATAAACCATATTTTTCAAGTTAAATTGTCTCCAACATGAAAGAGGGTAGAACTGTACTCAAATTAGATCTTAACAATTTAAAAATGTAAAATGCATTTTAAGTGACTGTAATACTTTAACTACATTTTATTGATTTTACTTACAGACTTAATACTTATGGAGGATATTTTTGGTCATAATCAAATTAAAACTCCAAATATAAAATTAAAAAAGAGATCAAATCAAAAAGAAATGTTTACTTCAATACGAGGATTAATCGAGCCATAATTAAACTTTGAGAGAAAAGGTAAATTGAAAAAGCAAATTTCAAATATGAAATGATAATTTGAAGATGTAAAGTGAGAATAAAAAGGTGAAATTTAAATGCAAAAGCTTGAATTGAAGTCTTACATTGTAAACATGATATTGAAAATGGCAATAAAAAAAAAGAAACATCAAATATGAAACTTAAAATGGGACATGGAAAAGATTACAGAGAAATACTTATATCAAAGGCCTAAACAGAAAAAATTGATATTTTTATTTATTGATTAATTCATTTATTTATTACATTTCCTCTTCATTCTTTGGTATATTAAATTTCATCTTTTCCATTTTCCAATTTGACATTTTGAATTATCTGACATTTTCAATGCAGGACTTTTCCTGTAACAGAGTATTTTCACTGTGTGGTATTAGTACTGTCACTTGTGAGTATGTCATGATGAAACTTCTAATCACCATAAATTATTTCAAGTTCAGAGTCGATGATTTATTCATCGTCATGTGAAGAACACGCAGTCGTAAGATCTCAGGCTCCGCCGACACGATCGTTAAATATGCATTAAAAGAAAATCATGCCAGTGAAAATGAGGATCTGATTCACGAAACTGTGTAAAAGGACAAAAAAAAACATGTTAAATATATATGAATAAACTGCAGCGCTGCACGTCTTTACAGTGAAGGTTTTACAGAAATACGACGGACGGAGACGTGTAACATGAACGCAGCAGAACGAGACGGTTTGTCAAATGATTTCTACATCACACATGTACAGTGTGTGTGTGTGTGTGTGTGTGTGTGTGTGTGTGTGTGTGTGTGTGTGTGTGTGTGTGTGTGTGTGTGTGCGTGCTGGCTCTATAATCCCTCCATCTCTCCTCTGGGAGGATGGACGGATTACATCTCTGCTTCTGCAGAGAGAGAAAGTTAATCTGACGTTCATCTCTCCGTCTCTCCATTGCTCTGATTGTCTCTGTGTCTCTGTCTCTCTGATTGTCTCTGTCTCTCTGATTGTCTCTGTCTCTCTGATTGTCTCTGTCTCTCTGATTGTCTCTGTCTCTCTGATTGTCTCTGACTGTCTCTCTCTGATTGTCTCTGTCTCTCTGATTGTCTCTGTCTCTCTGATTGTCTCTGACTGTCTCTCTCTGATTGTCTGTCTCTCTGATTGTCTCTGACTGTCTCTCTGATTGTCTCTGTCTCTCTGATTGTCTCTGACTGTCTCTCTCTGATTGTCTGTCTCTCTGATTGTCTCTGTCTCTCTGATTGTCTCTGTCTCTCTGATTGTCTCTGACTGTCTCTCTCTGATTGTCTGTCTCTCTGATTGTCTCTGACTGTCTCTCTCTGATTGTCTGTCTCTCTGATTGTCTCTGACTGTCTCTCTCTGATTGTCTCTGTCTCTCTGATTGTCTCTGACTGTCTCTCTCTGATTGTCTGTCTCTCTGATTGTCTCTGACTGTCTCTCTGATTGTCTCTGTCTCTCTGATTGTCTCTGTCTCTCTGATTGTCTCTGTCTGTCTCTCTCTGATTGTCTGTCTCTCTGTTTGTCTCTGTCTCTCTGATTGTCTCTGACTGTCTCTCTGATTGTCTCTGTCTCTCTGATTGTCTCTGACTGTCTCTCTGATTGTCTCTGTCTCTCTGATTGTCTCTGTCTCTCTGATTGTCTCTGTCTCTCTGATTGTCTCTGACTGTCTCTCTGATTGTCTCTGTCTCTCTGATTGTCTCTGTCTCTCTGATTGTCTCTGACTGTCTCTCTCTGATTGTCTCTGTCTCTCTGATTGTCTCTGACTGTCTCTCTCTGATTGTCTCTGTCTCTCTGATTGTCTCTGTCTCTCTGATTGTCTCTGACTGTCTCTCTCTGATTGTCTGTCTCTGATTGTCTCTGTCTCTCTGATTGTCTCTGACTGTCTCTCTGATTGTCTCTGTCTCTCTGATTGTCTCTGACTGTCTCTCTCTGATTGTCTCTGTCTCTCTGATTGTCTCTGTCTCTCTGATTGTCTCTGACTGTCTCTCTCAGAGCGTCCGTCCGACTGGTTGCCGCCATGTTGGCCTCGTTTCCTCTCCTCGTTGTGTTTCTGTGATTTTTAGATTTCTGTTCTGACTCCAGTTTTTTGGGTAAAATCTGAGCAGAGAAACAAACTCTTAGTTCCTCCGGTGATCGACACACTGACAGATGAGCTTCTCTGAATCACGGCGGCTGTTTCGTGATTCATCCCGACAGGTTTCCACTTTAACGTCAGACAAACGTCTGAGAAACAAAAGCCTTCGAGCGGCTCAGCGGGTTCATCTGGTCCAGACCCGAGAACCCGCCCACCGATATCCGCCAATCACTCCTTTCTCCATTAAAGTCCAGTCAGCGCCACAGGAGGACCAACCGTCAGCCGATCAGAGCCCTGCTGGACTAACGTTGTTTTCAAGGAGTTTTCAGGACGAGGAGCAGGGACACAACGCCGTGAGATTTGAACCGTACGATAACAAAATAACACGAAAAAGTGTGAGTTTCACTGTTACACGGCGTTATTAGAACGACCAGTCAGAATGAAAACAGAAGATTCACTGACCAAAGCTTTTAACCATCACCGAGTTTTCTCTGTCGGGAAAAACCTTTCTGAAAATAACTGCCATAAAGACCAGATTCTCCGTCCAGCTGCAGATAAGTAGATGTACGCGGTAGGGCTCGGCCACACGGCCGAAAAATAAAATCCAATCCATTTTTTCCTCTTCAAAACAAACGACAAATGAAATGACTCAAAAAAAGGTTTTGCTTTGATTTTAGCGATAAAGTTGAAAAACAGCAAACAGAAACGTGCAGGGTTTCGGGTCAGTTTAGCCACAGAAACATTCGTGAAAATGAGCGAATCTGAAATCATACAGCAGTCGTTCAACATTAGTTTGTGTTAACAGGCGATGTCAGACCAGACGACGGCTCCTCCAACAGGCGAGGCGGCAGGAAGCTCACAGCTGATAGTTTTTAGCGTGTGGAGAAACCTGCAGGTTTCCGTCCGTCCGTCCTGAAGAGGCATCCCTCCTCAGCCGCTCCTCCGGAGGTTTCTTTTATCATTATCATTCTATATTGACTCCGGGGAAGTTTCTTTTTGTGAAAATGGAAAATAAAAAGTTTGAAAACAATAAAAAAAAGAAAAGACAATTACTGCGGAAGCCCAAACGGAGTGACAGAGGAAGTTATTATTCTCATTTTAAAAATCCTCCTAAACCAAATATTCATAATAATCAATAAAATCGATTCATTTCTCAGCTATAGTTCACTTTATGAAAGATGACCAGAAACCTTCAGACCACAGTAAACCTTAAACTGGAATACCGCCGCAGCTCCACTGAGGAGTAACGCCGACAACGCAGATGACAATGACGCAGACGACAACGACGCAGATGACAACAACGCAGACGCAGACGACAACGACGCAGACAACAACAACGCAGACAACAACAGTGCAGACGACAACAACGCAGATGCAGACGACAACGACGCAGACAACAACAACGCAGACAACAACAGTGCAGACGACAACAACGCAGATGCAGACGACAACGACGCAGACGACAACGACACAGATGACGCAGACGCAGACGACGCAGACGACGCAGATGCAGACGACAACAACGCAGACGACAACGACGCAGACGCAGACGACGCAGACGCAGACGACGCAGACGACAACGACGCAGACGAAGACGCCGATATTCAAGCTGATTCGTCTTCTAACTTTCTTCTCAACGTCACCCGTCATCGTTTGCTGCTGCACTCTGAAAACACCAGTAAAACCAGCATGTTGTCATGGCAACTGATGTTGGTGGAAGAAGTTTGCCTTCGGGGCTTTCTGGCAGAAAGTCTTTTCTTGATTAAGATCAGAGAAAAAGGTTTGAGTTCAAATGAAAAGAAAAAAACCGCCTGAAGGCAAATTTCTCCTCCGTGGACGCAAAATGACGTCACACTCAGGCAGACGCGTTCCCCAAAAACCCTCAGACACCAGTTAGAGGGGACGCCATGACGACCGAGGACGGACACACAGAGACGATTGAGACGAGACGAGATGAGAATCTGATCTGAGAGCTGCTGAGTTTTTCGTGGAGGAAAATAGTGGAAGACCAAAGTGAAGCAGCGAGGCCAGAGACAGACGAGTTGTCTCTGACAGTCAGATTTGTTTTTATGAGTCTAATGACAGATTCAGAGCTGCACGTCACAAACACGCTGCTGCTGCTGCTGCTGCTGCTGCTGCTGCTGCTGCTGCTGCTGCTGCTTTAATGCTGCTCGTAAATAAAAACCCTTTATGAATGTTATGTTTTATCCCCGCATCAGTCTGACTCATCACTTCCTGCTTTGTTTTTATGTAAAAACTGTAAAACTCATTAAAAAATGAACAGAAAACAAAATAAATCACGACAATCTGCCAACAACAACAACAACAACATCATCTGATAAATAAATCACAATATTAAATAAACATTAAATATTACATCAAATTTAATCAAAAATCACTCCTGTTACTCTCTCAAACTGGTGTCAACATAATTAAAACGAGTTTGCTGATGAATCGGATCTGACGTATTTGAATTTCATTCTTAATTTCACACACGCTCGTATCACTGTGCGCATTAAATATTGATTATTTGATTTTCACTTTATTTTTTAACCAACAACGGTCCTAATCATGAATATCAAATATTCATAAATTTTTTTAGAATTTTAACCCTTTAAATGTCAGGTTTTTGTCATCATGCCACAATGTTTTTAGAATTTAAAAAAATATAGATTTTTTTTTCAATTTATGAAAGCCTGGGATATCTCAATAAGTAGCAGCAACATTAATTTTTATATATAATTATTTTTTGTGCCGTGTCAAATACTCATATCGCTTTGCACACAAAACGCACTTGTCAAAATCAGGCTATCAAATATTATACGTTAATATGATTTTATACTTTCATTGAGTTTATTTTTAACCAACATCAGTCCAAATCATAAATATCAAATATGCATTAATTTTCAGAATTTTAATCCTTTAAATGGCAGGTTTTTGTCATGATGCCACTATGTTTTTAGATTAAATTTCTAAAAAATAGGAAATAGCATGTATTTCCTCCATATGCCAAATATGGTCAAAATGACCTCATCAGGTGGAAAATAGTCAAAATGACAAATTCAGAGTCAAAAGCCCAGAATGACACCCAGAAATAATACAAGTCCTGTTTTTCTGCTCTGATGGCTGTGGGATCAAAAATGTCAGTTTGAATGGGTTTCAATGGAGCATTTTTGGACCTGAACAGTCTGAATGTAACTATTTAGTTTCCACAGTGTATTTTAGACTTATTGTAGGAGCTGAGCTGCAAATTCACTGATTACACTCAAATACACAATCTGGACTACATTTAGGACACATGCATCAACACACACACAGTTATCACAACAGGAAGAAGAAAAGAGACTAAAATGAGACAAACAGGCCCTGAAGGGTTAAATGAAATCAGGAATCTTGTTTAAATTTGCTTCAACTTTAAAGTAAACCTGAAGGTAAACCTGTCAGCAGGTTTCAGAGGAGCTGAGGAGGCGTGTGGCGGTGGGTCGTGTGGCGGTGGGTCGTGTGGCGGTGGGTCGTGTGGCGGTGGGTCGTGTGGCGGTGGGTCGTGTGGCGGGAGGCGTCTCACCTGGTTGGAGATGAGGTCCTCACAGACGGACAGGGCCATCTGGATGGCGTTGGGTTTGTGTGTGACGGAGATGGCGTTCATCTTGAACTTCTCCTTCCCGTACAGCGTGTTGGCCTGGCTCACCGCCTCCTTGAACACCTGCTCGTAACGCTTCTGACTCAGCACGGCACCGATGTTCACCAGCCGGGGCTCGCAACTGCCGCGAGCGACCGAGCAGCACTGCAGCACGGTGAGGAGGAGCACGCCACGGAGGAGCTCCACTGAGGAGGAGGAGGAGGAGGAAGGTCAGACCACAGAGACGCTAACAGCTGCGTGAGTGCTGACGTCAGCAGGTGATTAGCATCATAGCTTAGCATTTAGCACGCTAACATTAGCTAGCGCCGGTAAACACAGAGTCGACGTTTCTGCAGAGATGAAGAATTAAAGTGCTGGACGCATTAAAACGTGACGTTAAAGATCTGTAAATCATTTCTGTGAATTATCATTAAACACGAAACAACATCAGTGACATTAAGGAAAAATTAGACGCATTAATTAGGGACAGTTAGTTATTTATGGGGGTGCACACACACTTATTTAAACACTTGTTTTGCAGATATTTTGTACTGATTTTACCACCGATTTTAAAAGGTTGGGTTTTCTAAAATTTTTAAAGAAAATATTTTGGCGATTTTTATTTTCTTACAAAAAAACTGGTAATTTTTTTTTAACCTTCAAACATTTCAGGCTGATTAATAAAGAAAACAAGCCTTCTTATTTTGTTTTAATTCACTAATGAAGTGAAAATGACCTCAATTATCTGTCTTTATCTTTACATACTCAGAAACTGTAAAAATGGAAACGATGTTTGGACTTTTGGATTTCTGACGGTCCTCGAACGGGACGAGCTGCAGTCAAACTGGACGCAGACAGAAGAACGAAAGGCGGGTTTGATGTTTAGTTAATGTGGATAAAAGAGGATGTGTTGAAGTTCGCACTGGGTGACGCTCTGCGTCTTCTTCAGGTGATTTTAACGGTGTCACACCTGTGCATATGAAGTGGGCGGAGCTTCTCTGTATAAGATCGACGTTGTGAAGTTATGGTGTTGAACCGGCCGTTTTTTGGATGTTTTTGTGGTGATGCTTATTTAAAAAGTTTGAACTAACTGCACTTATTTCACTGCGTTGTTCATATTTGTGAAATCAAACTGAATATTTGGTCATTTTTCTGAGATGTGGACATCAGACCACCAGCAGCAGATCTCTGCAGATCCCCAAATCCTTTTTAACGCCGCGAGTCGTGAGCAGATCCAGTGAAGAGTGAGCGAGAGCAGCGAGCAGGAGCTGCTCTCATCTGAGACGGCTGAATTACTTATTATCTCTCTTTAACCCTTTGAACCCCAGCAAACTGGCTTAATTTCTTTTCAAATATGGGCAGAGGCCAATGAGCAACTTAAGAAATTACCCAAAAATAGAAAAAAAAGTAAAAACAATTATGAGAAAATATCCTGAAAATTAGCAAGAAAAGTCAAAAACAAAAAGAAAAGAAAATGACCACAAAAAATTGCAGAAAATTAAACCATTAATTAATTAACTAAATGTTTATTTAAAGGGCCAAAGCATATGACTGTCAGTACTGATTATTTTACAATAATACAATAATTCATAAAGAGAACAAAAGCCACGCCCACCACCTGCTGTCCAATCCGGTGGTTTGGACTGGTGACAGTGGGCGTAACTTCATATTTATAAAGGTGGATCCCTGATTGGTTCTTTAATAATAATAACTGTTTATATATATATGCCACAAATTAATGCATAAAATGCAACAAATGCAACGTAACAACATAAGATCGTTAAAAGATGATTAAAATATTGAGATTTATTCCTTCAACTGTAAAAATGAACTCAATATTCTGACTTTAATCTTTACATCTTTCTTTAATTTTAACTTTTTAATTTCTCACAATTATAAACTGAATGTTATTATTTTGTTTTTATGTAACCCGCCGTCGTCTTCTGATGGCAGAGTTGTGGACAGATTATGTAACAGAGTATTTGATCTTAATTTTAATAATTTGAAATTAAAAAAATAAAGCAGATGGATGATCTTCAGCACATAATGAACAAAAAAAGGCCAAATTCTGAAAGTTAAATTAGTGAAAGGAGAGAGTGATGCAGAGGATGCTGCTTTGTGCGTTCATGATTTATTTTTCTCACGCAGAGGTGACTTTATCTTAAACTAAGAGGAGCTGACCGAAAATGTATTAATTATTCATGAATTCATTAATGATGTTAAAATAATGGCACGGTGCAAACAGGCAGACACAAACAGATTCAAAATTTTAAAAATAAATGCATTAAATTAAATAAAGAGTCGCTCACTGTTTGCAGCTCCGGGTCTGACAGGTCCTGGTCCCGGTCCCGATCCTGGTTCTGCAGCAGATGAACGCTCCTCCTCGGGGGTCCGGATTCCCAGACTGCGTGCTGGAGTCGGTCTCCTGTTGATTTCACCGTCTGAGCGGGTTAAATCCCGGCGGTGTCTCCGGTGTGATCCCGGTCCCGTCAGCAGGTGTCCGGTCCGGTTCGGTCCGGTGTGTGGGCTCCTTCAGGTTAAAGGTGCGTGTTGTTGTTTTTGTTGTTTTATTGATTAATAAATGAAAAATGAAGACGCTCCGGTGCCGTGTGTTGTCGGTTGTCCGTCCTCACCGTGTCACACCGGAGCCTTAAATCCCGGTTTCTTCTTCTTTGGTGGCAGAAATGTTGTTTTTCGTTGACAGTTTAAACCGCGCTGACATTGTTGGAAGCGTCTCGCGCGCCGTCCTGTTGATTCACCGTGTCTTCATCACGTCGCTCCCAAACACGAACACCGAATTAAATCACGTTATTTCCTTTATTTGCTTTCCTCCGTGAATCCTCCGGTCTGAGCGGCGGACCGGCTCCGGTGCTCGGTGTCTTTTCCGTCGGTTGATGCTCGCGGACTTCCAGATGACCTGAAGCTCGCGAGCCCGCGGTCCGTCCTTGGATCTTGCGCGCTCACGAGACAGGAGGAGAGGAGGCGCGCGGCCGCTGGGGGCGCGTCCACGAGCGTCTCTCTAGTGTGTGTGTGTGTGTGTGTGTGTTGAATTAATGAAGCGGCACGTGCTCATTCCCGCGCGCTCACAAACATACCTTCACAGTGAGGGGCAGATTCACACCTGATGTTCAGTCTCTACATCCGCTTATTTCAGATTTTATCATCAGGGACTGTGGTCTATTTATCAGAGGAGGGAGGCGGTGTTTGTTTTTAAAGGCAGCATGTTGTTTTTTATTTTTTATTTTTTTTTAGAAAATCACAAGAAAGAAAAAAAAAACTAAAAATCACCAAAATATTTTTTAAAAATCACCAACAATTATTAAAGAATAAACGCCGCAAACGTCTAAAAAGAATAAAGGTGTTGAATTGTAAAATAAAATAAATGTAAAATAAATAAAAGAACTGACCCAAAACATTTTCAAAGAAAGAGAAACTTACAAAAAATTATTTAAGAAAACAAAACGACTAAACTCATTAAATATAAAGTGCAGCCATTTAAAGTCGTATACAGCCATATTCAAAAACAAGTCCCCAGTGCTGCACCACCCCCTCTCCTCTCATAAAATAATGAACAGTCCCTAAATCACTTTAATGAATAAAACAATTCTAATAAAAAAAACCCTAAACAAAACAAACTGAAGAAACTAAAGGTCCTTTGAGCAGGTGGAGCTGTTCTGGAGGTTTCTATCATATTGCATGGTCTTCATCTGCAGATGCACCTCCTCTTTATAAGATAATCACTTCGTTCATCCAGAGGGAACATGAAGCTGCTGCAGAGCAAAGACAGGCGATTACACAAAATATAGTCAATAACAATGATCAATATGGTGCAAACAATGTCAGAAAGTACAAGTTTGATCTGGATTCAGCAAAACAATCTCAACATTTATTCCTTCATAAATTAATTAAACACAAACAAATGTATGAGCCTTTGATTAATTAATATTTCACTTGAAATTGATATTGGTACATGTGGGAAGTGCAGATCTGGACCTGAGCGCAGACGATGCAGACAGAGGACGGAGCCTGACAGACAGCGAGCTCCAGGTGCAGGCTGACGAGGGGCAGTGAGAGCAGGTGAGCAGGTGGGAGTCCGAGGACACCTGGTGGACAGGTAGAGAATCACAATGATGAGGTCTGAGCATCATATAGAAACACAGACCTCACAGAGTAATGACGGTGTGTCAGGGTTGACGTCATCTGACTGTAAACAAGCACAGGTAAACAAGCACAGGTAAACAGGCACAGGTAAACAAGCACAGATAAACAGGCACAGGTAAACAAGCACAGGTAAACAGGCACAGGTAAACAGGCACAGGTAAACAAGCACAGGTAAACAGGCACAGGTAAACAAGCACAGGTAAACAAGCACAGGTAAACAGGCACAGGTAAACAGGCACAGGTAAACAAGCACAGGTAAACAGGCACAGGTAAACAAGCACAGGTAAACAGGCACAGGTAAACAGGCACAGGTAAACAAGCACAGGTAAACAGGCACAGGTAAACAAGCACAGGTAAACAAGCACAGGTAAACAGGCACAGGTAAACAGGCACAGGTAAACAAGCACAGGTAAACAGGCACAGGTAAACAAGCACAGGTAAACAAACACAGGCAAACAGGCACAGGTAAACAGGCACAGGTAAACAAGCACAGGTAAACAGGCACAGGTAAACAAGCACAGGTAAACAGGCACAGGTAAACAGGCACAGGTAAACAAACACAGGCAAACAGGCACAGGTAAACAAGCACAGGTAAACAAGCACAGGTAAACAGGCACAGGTAAACAAGCACAGGTAAACAAGCACAGGTAAACAGGCACAGGTAAACAGGCACAGGTAAACAAGCACAGGTAAACAGCCCGCTCAGCACTCTGCCCTCAGGCTGACGGACCACACACAGCATCCAGCCCTGACCCACTGCAACAAGACCTCCGCACAAGAGCTCCAGTAAACCAGTTCCAGTAAACCAGCTCCAGTGAACCAGCTCCAGTAAACCAGCTCCAGTAAACCAGCTCCAGTGAACCAGCTCCAGTAAACCAGCTCCAGTAACCTAGCTGCCATCTGAGGACAGCACTTTATGTT
>NC_142179.1:722500-735000 GCF_026936395.1 Plectropomus leopardus
GATCATAATTCAGTAAAACAATATTAAATATCTAACCTAGTCTCTATCCCCTAGCTTTTTAAAAATAATTTTAGTTCTTCTTCTTCTTCTTTCTTCCAGTCTGCAGGATATTTCTTCCATCAGTCAACAATGAAAATTTAAAAAATAAATTCGGAGTGGAGGAAGAAGAAGAAGAAATCCCCCGTTCAGACTGAGCTCTTCTTCTTCTTCTGTGGTTGTTTCTGTTTTTAAACCACATTCATCACCCCATCCGCTGCCAGCATGCCGTGTTACCGCAGCAACGGGGATGCAGCCCCACATCCCTATTGTGGTTGCCACGGAAACAAGCATTCCCACCCCCCATCCCCTCTGCTCGCCACATACACCTCATCATTAACACACACACTCACACACACACACACACACACACAGTGATGTCATATCTGACGTCTGATCCGACACGCGCTCAAACACCGAGTTCAAACCTGACCTGGTGTGTTTACATCTGAACCAGATCCAGGATCAGGATCCAGGATCAGGATCCTGAATCTGGTTCACCAAACCACCGTCCAATCAGAGGGCTCCGTGCTGTGTCGCCAAGCAGCCGATGGAGGATGAATTCATACATTTTCATCAAATATTTGATTAAATATAAAAATCTGAGCAGCCTCTGGGGCTCATGAGAAATGTAGTTATAGGGGTAATTCACAGATCACAGATCAGGTCTACCTGCTGACCAGAACTTCACCTGTTTGTCAGATTCAGTCTGAACCATCAGAGTCTGAAGGTCTGAGCTCAGGAGGGTCAGGCTGTTAGCATCAGGCTGTTAGCATCAGGCTGTTAGCATCAGGCTGTTAGCATCAGGCTGTTAGCATCAGGCTGTTAGCTTCAGGCTGTTAGCATCAGGCTGTTAGCTTCAGGCTGTTAGCTTCAGGCTGTTAGCATCAGGCTGTTAGCATCAGGCTGTTAGCTTCAGGCTGTTAGCTTCAGGCTGTTAGCATCAGGCTGTTAGCATCAGGCTGTTAGCATCAGGCTGTTAGCTTCAGGCTGTTAGCATCAGGCTGTTAGCTTCTGACTATTAACATTAGCCTTTGGTTCTTAACTTCTACCTTATTTTGACTGTTAGCTTTTATCCATTAGCATTTGACCATTCGCTTAAGTTTCAGGTTCCTCCTGACCATTAGCTTCTTTCAGTTAGCTACTGACTGTTAACTTCTGTTAATTTGATTTTGACCATTAGCTTGTGATTGTAAGTTTCTGGCTGTTTGCTTCTCTCTGTTAGCAGCTGACCACTAGTTTCTGTTAGATTCAGACTGTTAGCTTCTGTCTATTAGATTTTTACTGTTAGCGTCTGACCGTTAGCTTCTGCCTGTTATCTTCTGACTGTTAGCTTCTTTCTGTTAGCGTCTATCTAGTAGCTCCTGTCTTTTTTCTCGTCACCTTTGACTAATTTCTTGCAGTTTCCGGGATCTCTCTTGTCAAGCAGCTAATTTTTCCCCCATATTTTAAAAAAGGTTAAACAGCTGCAGAAACACAGAACAAAAACGCTGATATAAGTCCAGGTTTCAAAGGGTTAACGAGCTGCCAGAGTAACGTGTTTTCAGACCTTGTTTACGGAGTTAGCGCGGATGCTTTGGAGCCGCTCACAAATGATGAATATCTGTAAATAAAAATGTGTTTCAGAAAATATTCAAACCTTCGAAACGTTTAAACCGAGCAGCAGCCTGCAGGAACACGAGGCCCGAAGCTGCAGTTCCTCTGACGCCCACCAGAGGCTGGCTCCAACGGAGAGACGTCCCCGAAACGTCCTCAGGATGACATCACCGTCTCAGCTCTGCTCTCAGCTGCGGACATGAAGTAGGACACGTATGACATCACTGTTTTATCAGTGTGTGTGTGTGTGTGTGTGTGTGTGTGTGTGTGTGTGTGTTCAGGATCATGAGGAGAGTTTCCTTCAGCTTCCAGGCCAGTGAACACACACACACACACACACACACACACACACACACACACACGCACACACACGCACACGTGCTGCTCTTTTTGTTTCCAGCTGAGTGTGTTGTAAGGCGAACAGAGAGATGCATGCTGGGACGCCTTTGTAGCCCGCTGAGTTGAGTCCCTGAGGGAGTGTATGTGTGTGTGTGTGTGTGTGTGTGTGTGTGTGTGTAGCTGGTTGCAGAGTCAGAAGTGTCGGACAGCATCAGAGTCACAGAGCAGCCTGCAGCGCAGAGACCAGAACAACCACACAGCTCTAACGTGGAGACGCTCTGGACCAGTTTACTGCACCGAGACACCCGCTGACCCGAGTGTGTCTGAGCGGAGGGAACTACGAGAAACTACGAGAAACTACGAGAAACTACGGCTTTAATTTCAACATAAAGAAATTACCCAGCCAGCAGGGAACATTCACAAACATTAGGTAACGTTACCTACAGCTTACTATAATGTTTTAAAGAAAACATTTTAATCTAATGTTCAAAGAACGTTTTTAAGATGTTTAAATCATGTTCCTGAGAGATTAATGCTGACTAAGACGTAACGTTTGAACTGCGACACTCAGGTCATTCAGGTGACAGATCAGAAAATGTTCTTTTATAAAACGTTCACAAAATGTTACATGAGAACAAAGGAAGAATGTTTTCAGTCACTTTTAACAAAAATATATATAATATGATATGTTAACGATAAAAACATGAACATTTTCTGATGTTTGTAGAGAATGTTACCGTAACTTTAAGAAGAACATTTTGGGAACTAATAGAAAACTTGCTGCTAAAAACATTACTAAAACATTGCATTGGTTGCTCTGCAACACTGTCAGAACATTTTTAGAACCACAAATTGCTGGCTGGTTGTGCAAGGCCCGAGATGCTCTGCAGACCCCAAGTTGTTCTGTGTAGCTCGAATCACTCTATGGAGCTGGAGTCGCTCTGTTGAGCCCAAGTTGCTCTGCACAGCTCGAGTCACTCTGTGGAGCCAGAGTCACTCAGCACGAGTCGCTCTGTGCAGCTCAAGGCACTCTGTGGAGCTGGGGTCGCTCTGCTGAGCCCAGAGTCGCTTTGCACAGCACGAGTTGCTCTGTGGAGCCATAGTCACTCAGCACGAGTCGCTCTATGAAGTTTGAGTCGCTCTGTGGAGTTTGAGTTGCATGCTCCTCACCAGCGGGGGCAGTATTTACCTGCTACAGTGCCAGCAGTCGACGCCCACAAACAGGAGAGAGCAGCAGGAGCAGCAGGAGCAGGAGCAGCAGGGGCAGCAGGAGCAACAGCAGGAGCAGCAGGAGCAGCAGCAGGAGCAGCAGGAACAGCAGGAGCAGCAGGGGCAGCAGGAGCAACAGCAGGAGCAGGAGCAGCAGCAGGAGCAGCAGCAGGAGCAGCAGGAACAGCAGGGGCAGGAGCAGCAGCAGGAGCAGCAGCAGGAGCAGAAGGAGCAGCAGGAGCAGCAGCAGGAGCAGCAGGAGCAGCAGGAGCAGGAGCAGCAGCAGGAGCAGCAGCAGGAGCAGAAGGAGCAGCAGGAGCAGCAGCAGGAGCAGCAGCAGGAGCAGCAGCAGCAGCAGGAACAGCAGGAGCAGCAGGAGCAGCAGCAGGAGCAACAGCAGGAGCAGCAGGAGCAGGAGCAGCAGGAGCAGGAGCAGCAGACATGCGGAGGCTCAGCAGTGAGGTGAGAGCACAGAGCAGCTGATGGAAACAGGTGTGCAGATGTGTGCAGGTGTGCTGAGCCGTCAGGTGACGAGCTGGAGGGCTCGCTGCAGAGAACGAGGTCACAGCAGCTGCTCGTCTCTGATTGGCTGGTTCTGGATGTCTCTGGTATTTATAATGAACAAGTGAAAGTGTGTGTGTGTGTGTGTGTGTGTGTGTGTTAATGGATGACCCGAGGCTTCCTGTTTAACACACTACTTGGCATAATTAAAGAGACACACACACACACACACACACACACACACACACTCAGTGGGTTGGAGCTGCTCATGTTTTAATGATGTTTCGGAGCTCTTAGTGTCACATCTGAACTCGTCCTGTTTGTTCAGCAGAAGAAAAAATCTGATCACAAACCAGCTGAACTCAAACTGTTTTTCTTGTCTTTTGCTTTTGTTTTTTTTGTCTTCTGTTTCTCTCTGATTCTCGTCTTTGTGTCATTAGAAAAAATGAAATATTCCTTTAACCCGTTTATTTTGTGTCATTAACCTTTGAACTCTGGAGGAAGAGGCAATGAGCAACTTGGTAATAAATGTTCCACAAACTGCAAGAAATAAGAAAAAAAGGGAAAAGTATTTATGATTCTTATTATTCAATATTTTAAGTTACATTACAAATTATTCTAATTTTTTAAGCCCTTTTCCAGGTCATTTCCATGGGTGTTTTTTTAAGTACCATTATTTTTCTTATTATTACTTATTTCTACTAATTTTCAGGTATTTTACTTTTTACTAATTTTTGTGTGATTTATTCTTCTGTTGATCGCTGCCTCCCTCCCGTGTTTTTGACAGAAATCAAGCCAGTTTGCTCGGGTGTTGAAGGGTTAAAGGTTCGTCTGCAGCTCCACTGAGTCTGGTTTATTCTGTGAAGTAAAAAACACTGAGCGTCCTCTAAGTGTCCTCTCCATATTTTTAAGATGAATTATATTTGTGTGTGTTTCAGTCTGGGATGACAAACGTAACATAACCCAAAACCCAAAAATCTGCAAGAAACTAGTTAAAGTTATAAGAAGGTTACCTGAAAATAAACACAAAAAAGGAAAATGAGTTTTAAAAAAAAGAAAAGGAAATGACCTGAAAAAAAGTTCAAATAAATCATAATAATTCTGAAATTTAATTTTTAATATAGAATTATGATTATTCCAAGTATGCTTCCTGTACTTTATTCCTAATTTTCTTTACAAAGTGGCTCAGCTGCTCTTTCCCTTTTGTTCCATGTTTTTGAAGAAATCAAACCTCTTTGCTTTCAAAGGGTTAATAAATAAAGCAACAAAAAGATGAATATGAAACGTTAGATGAGGATTTATTTCAGATGTTCAGGCTGTTCAAATGTGAAACAGACCGAAACACAACAGGGGATACAGACGTTAAAGGGTTAATTCACCGAGCGTAAACGGTAAATGAACTAAATGAAGATGATGAAGATGAAGAAGATGATGTTGCAGTGGCGTTCAGGTTTGTGGCTCTGCTGCCCCCTGCTGATCTCAGGCCGCACTGACATCTTTAAAATCCCTTCGAAAAATGAGATTTAACCCTTTTGTGTCGGCTTTAATATCACGCTCTGCACACAAAATCTGCTTTTCAGAATCAAGCTTTAAACACACTTTTTACATTAATATGATTTTCTACTTTCACTGAGTTAAATATTTTCACCAACATCGCCCTAATCGTGAATATCAAATATTCATTTTAATTATAAATATAGTTTTTCCCAAAAAAATAAAATAAAAAAACCTGAATCTGCTAATTTCTTGTCATTTGTGGATCACGTCTCGAGTTGTTTCCATGTTTGGGTGTTAAAGGGTTAACTCACTGCAGGAGCCTGAATCTTTTTATTTACAACACGTCTCGTCTGTTCATTGTTTGTATATGTTAAAATAATTTTTCAATAATTTATTTTCATTTTTCCTCCTGCTGTTCGGCGGATTTTGTGTCCTGAAACGTTTTTGTTTGAAAAGTTGCGTATAAATAAAGTTTATTACTATTATTCTATAAATGATGAAGATAATATTTGTCAGCAGGAAATGAGTCACCGTAACGTCCTCCAGAGACGAGGACGAGGACGTCGGCGTGAAGCGAGCGTCTCGTTCTGATTACTGAGGACATCATGACCCTGCCTCAGCTGCTTCCTGTCTCTACGCCATCTTCACCATCACGTTGTTGTACGGCGAGTCCTGCTGCTCCTCGCTCTGCTCCTCCTCCTCCTCCTCCTCCTCCTCGCCTCCTTCTTCTTCCTCGGTGCTCTGTCCAACAGGAAGTGCTCTCTGGGCTCGTTTGGGGACGGCGTAGTCGTCCACTCGCGGGTTGTATGGGTACTCGTGACCTTTAGGGTCAGCAGCAGTACCCATAACCCTCCAGGCGTCTCCTCTCATCTCCTCGGGGTCGTCGTACACAGAGGTGGGAGGTTTCTGTGTGGCGGCGGCGGTGGCCGCGCAACCTTCGGGCTCGTCGTAGATGTGTTCCACCTTCCCGTAGGTAGGCACGGCGGCGGCGGCGTCGCTCAGGAAGATGTTCCTGATCTTCATCTCGTCGATGCTGTCGTAAAGCGGGTCGGCGCCGAGCTCCGCTCCGTGGGGCTGATGGGAGTTCAGGATGTCGGCCATGACGTTGACGGCGATGGTGTCGAAGGGCAGCGAGTATTCGGGCTCCTGGGGGATGACTGTGGGGCCGCCACCACCGCCGCCGCCGCCACCACCGCCTCGCCTTGACACCCTCTTGGTGGCTCGCTCTGCGGCGGCAGGCATGGTGATTTGGGAGTACGTCTGGTCCCGGTCAGAGCCGGGGCCCGGGGCCGGGTGGGTGCCGGGCTCGGGGCCGGCATGAGGCAGAGGACAGCTGGAGATCATCTTGACCTGGTTCTTCCGTGGGACGGGGACGCCGCGAGTGTCCAGAGTCAGACTCTTCACCGCCGTCAGCGTTTTGTCCAGCGGAGGCTCCAGACGGGACTGAGGACACAAGAGACGGACCAATCAGAGACCAATAACCTGAACCAGAGCTCCTCTAAACTGAGACCAGAGCTCCTCTAAACTGAGACCAGACAGAGGAGGACCATGAAGACCTGTTTGAAGTCAGACAGGAAGTTCAGAGTCGTGCAGTTGATGTTTCGTACCATCGGGGGGCGCTGCTGCTGCAGGGAGGGGGCGCCGCTCTCTTTGTCTTTGACATGAATCATCTGAAGGTTCGGAGCCTCAGTCACCATGCTGTACACACCGTCAGCCGCCTGCGCACACACACACACACACACACACACACACACACACACACACACACACACACACACACACACACACCAAACATCCGTCAAACGTTCGTGTGGAGGAAACAAAAACAGTCAAAATCTCCAACGTCTTCTTCTCATCTGGTTTCTCTACCAGTAATAAGAAAGTGTCTGGATTAACTGAGAAACAAAGTTTTTATTCTGAAAGTCCTGATTTTACCGCATCACATGATCCCAGCTCTATTTTGAAAATCCTGACTTTATTCTGAAAACCATGACTTTATTTTGGAAATCCTGAATTATTTGTAAAACTTTTGGCTCCACTCTGACTTAACTCTGATAATCTTGACTTTACACTGAAAGTCTTGAATTCACTGTAAACTCTACTCTGAAAACCATGACTTTATTTTGGAAATCCTGAATTTATAGTATAAATCCAATAATCCCGTCTTTATTCTTAAAAAGTGACTTTTTTCTTTAAGCAAAATTTAAAAAATGACTTTATTTTAAAAACCTGAACTGGGGCTGACCTGAGCAGCAGGGGGTTGTGGGACGTGGCTGCGGGGCTGAGGCAGCGGCGGCGTCCGGCTCTGGGCCAGGGGCGGGTTAAGGGGCAGGGGGGGCGGGACGGCGTCCTGGGGGGTCTCTGGACTCAGCTGTCCCCCCCCGGAGGTCTGCCTCTGGGGGAGCGAGATCCGCTGCAGGTTGATGGCGGCCTCCACCGCCTGGAACAGGAAGTTCCCCTGTTTGGTGTCGAACTCAAAGTTTCCCTCGCCGGAGTCGCAGCGGCGCCCGGCCTCGAAGGAGAAAGTCAACTGACGGACAGGAAACAGGAAAGTCATATAAAAGTCCTGAATGTGTGTGTGTGTGTGTGTGTGTGTGTGTGTGTGTGTGTGTGTGTGTGTGTGTCTCACCTTGTCCCGTCCGAAGCGTCTCAGGTATCTGTACGGCCAGCTGAACAACACGTCTCCGCTCCGGTCCATCAGGTGCAGAGCGTCCACGTCCGCTCGCAGGACTCCGTCTCCTTTCAGTCTGCAGCGATCGGACGCCTCCGTCCTCCGAACACACACTCTGAAGTCACGCACTGAAACACACACACACACACACACACACACACACACACACACACACACACACACACAGAGGTATTTTTATAATGAGGTGGGTAAAATGGGGATGATTTTGTGTTAACGAGCTGTAAATAAATTGGGGACTTTGTTGACATAATATATAAAGAAAAAAGAGAGATATATACATCCATACATACATATATTATATATTATATATACTTTTGTTTGTTTTTTTAAATATGTTTTAATTTTTTAGTTGTCTTTGTTTTTGTCTCTGTTAAGTGTCGAGTATTGAAAAAGTGCTTTATAAATCAAATGTAGTATTGTTATTATTACTAATAATACGAATAAATGAAATAAAATGTATGTACGTTCTTATGTAACCTAATTTAAAAAATATAATTAAAATAATTCTGAATGAAGTTTTCTTGGTATGTTTCCCTCGTTAATGATGCTCTCTCTCTCTCTGGTTTATTATTTTAATTTCAGCTCATTTTCAGGTTGTTCAGAGCTGCAGGCTGCACGTTCTTCCAGGTTTTTAAAAGAACTCAAACCAGTTTTTAATCACGTTTCAAAGGTTTAAACGTTTGTGACTGACGTCTGAACGCTGCTCGTGAGAGCTGATGTCGGTCCAGGTTGCAAAGGGTTAAGTCTCGACTCTGACGGACGGCCTCACCTGAAGGTCACAAGAGGTCGACGTTTGTATGAAAACTTTTTTTGTGTCTCTGTAAACTTTTGATCCTGCAGATTTACAGAAATAAGACTTTTACTGTGAAAGAGCAGAAACATGAGACGAAGCGCAGACTTTTCTTCTTCTGTGTCGGCAGCAGTTAACACGCCGTCAGATGTGTGATGCTAAAGGAAACCACACACACACACACACACACACACAGATGTGTGTGTGTGTGTGTGTGTGTGTGTGAGGATGTGGGGAACGGTAGCAGCTGCACGTTGTGACCTCGATGATAAACTAAATGTTACAACTGACTGTCTATTTATATCTGTTTGATTCACTCAGGCGGACTCATTTCCTCGTTACCGCGGCGACTTCACCTCCTCTCTGTGTTTTTGTCTCATTTCGGTCCGTTAACCCTTAGGGAACTGTTTGTTATTAACCCTTTGGCTTAATGACAGACAGCAATCTCTGCAGCAGTCAGCGAGATGTCTGTTTTCAAAGGGTTAACTTCTCCTTCTTCTGTATTTCTTTACTGATGTTAAACACTTTGAATAATCCTGCGTTTAACCCTTTGAAACCTGAACAAAGCCTGCTTCATTTCTTTTGAAATCACAGAAATTAGCCATTAGAAACTTACAAGTTACAATTACGTGGACATTAGCAAAAAAAATCAAGAAAAAAAACAAGGAAATGGCAATATCGTAAAATAAAATAGAAAATAGAAATAGAAATAAAATATATTCCTAATCCAACATAATTTTAAATATATAATTATAATAATTGTAAAGGCAGATTTCTGGGCATTTTCCTAGTTTTTTTTAATCATTTTCTTTTTCTTTCTCTCTTTCTTAAGCTCATTTTATTGTCAACTTTACTCATTTCTTTCAGTTTGTGGGACATTCATGCCAAGTTGCTTTTTTTTCATGTTTTGACAGAAATCAAATGAATTTTCTCAGTTTTCAAAAATTTTAATTGTTTGCTAAAGATGTTTGAATGCAGCACAAGAAAAGTGATGTCGCTCCAGGTTTCAAAGGGTTAAAAAAGTTGCTAAAATACAGTTAAAATTTACCAGTTAACCCTTTGAAACCTGCAGCAACGTCACTTTTCTTGTGCTGCTTTCCTTCCATGAGTATTTAACCGTCCTGAATAAATGGGTTTGATTTCTTTTAAAAGCATCAGAAAAAAGAAAATAAATATCCTGCAAACTGCAAGAAATCAGAAGATTGAGAACATTATTTTTACAAAGCTGGGAACTCTATTTGCAAGCAATTTTTTTCAGGGAATTCCCCTTTAATATTATTATTTCTTTTTACTTTCCTGATTTTTCGGTTGAATTTTTTGTTAGTTTTCTTGTTCTTTCTGTGTCATTTATTCAGTTTTATTTATTTATTTAACCTTTATTTGAACAAACAGTTTAAAGCCTCTTTTTTAGGCAGTCCTGGCGGAGACAGCTGCGTGACAAATTTCAGTAAATGAAGAAACAATCAGTTTATCATTACTCAGACAGCACACACGTGACCTCAGTGCTGAAAAAGTCCTCACACTGATCCAAAGATCTGATAACAGGCTGCTTCAAAGTGACTCAGCAGCTGACGCCGACATGACGGAGCAACTTTCACCAAGCAGTCTGTCTTGTCATCTGAGGCTGCTCATCGACTTCTCAACATGTTTTTAAAGGGTTAATATCTTCATTTCCTCTTTCTGTCTTTAAATAAATGAAACAGTCACATTAAAGCTGAACCAGCAGCTTTTATTTTGGCTTCACCAACCAAAAATCCCCAAAATAACATCTGAGCAGACTGTGATTCAGAGACAAGAGCCGAACACACACACACACACACACACACACACACACCCCTATACACACACACACACACACACACACACCTCTATACACACACACACACACACACACACACACACCCCTATACACACACACACACACACACACACACACACACCCACACACACACACACACACACACACACACACACACCCCTATATACACACACACACACACACACACACCCCATACACACACACACACACACACACACACACACACACACACACCCCATAGCACACACACACACACACACACACACACAGACACACACACACACACACCTCTATATACACACACACACACACACACACCCCTATATACACACACACACACACACACACACACACACACACACACACACACACACACACACACACCCACACACACACACACACACACACACACACACACACACACACACACACACACACACACACACACACCCCTATATACACACACACACACACACACACACACACACACACCTCTATATACACACACACACACACACACACACACACACACACACACACACACACACACACACACACACACACACACACATACACACACACACACACCTCTATACACACACACACACACACACACACACACACCCCTATATACACACACACACACACCTACACACACACACACACACACACACACACACACACCTCTATATATACACACACACACACCTCTACACACACCTCTATACACACACACACACACACACACACACACACACACACCCCTCTATATACAAACACACACACACACACACACACACACACCTCTATACACACACACACACACACCTCTATACACACACACACACACACCCATACACACACACACACACACACACACACACACACATACACATACCTCTACACACACACACACACACACACACACACCTCTATACACACACACACACACACACACACACACACACCCTATACACACGGATACACGTCAACATCAATAACAGGGGACTATAATTTTTTACTTTCCAAGTGGGAACTTTTATTAGCTGTCATTTTAAAAATACAAATATTCGCGAGTGCACCTATACACACACACACACACACACACACACACACACAAACACACCCTCCTATACACACACACACACACAAATACACACACTCCTTTACACACACACTCCTATACACACACACACACACACACCGAAACACACACAAACACACACACACTCCTATACACACACACACACACACCGAAACACACACAAACAGACACACCCCTATACACACACACACACACAGACACACAGACACACCTCACACACTAAATATATCGAGGCAATCAGAGCTGCAGCTCAGACCACAGACACCAGAGAGACCAGAGAGACCAGAGACACCAGAGACACCAGTGAGACCAGAGACACCAGTGAGACCAGTAAGACTAGTAGAGGACCAATAGAAACCCTCAGACGCTCGAGTGATGTCAGTGCGGCTCAACAAACTCTTAGAAAGAGACGATGTTCGACTTCCTGTTACGAAAAGGGAAGTTTGTCCTCTGAAGATAAAAACTGAAGTTGTCCTGCAGCCAGTCACCACAAACAAACACACACACACACACACACACACACACACACACACACACCACAGCAGGAACTCAAACACACAAGTTTCCACGACACAAACACACACACTGACGTCTGACCTCGAGTGTTTGTACAAAAACATCAGAACTACAGCGGAAAAAAAACAACCTAAAACTGAGCAGAGCTGAGACACATGTAGTGTGTGTGTGTGTGTGTGTGTGTGTGTGTGTGTGTGTGTGTGTGTGTGTTACTGAGTGTGTTGCAGCAGTGTGTGATGCACCATTTGGTGCTATATTTAGTGCTGATGGGAGAAGAGAGCAAGAGAGAAAGAGGAAGTGAGGTTTGGTTGAAGGTGCAACAGGAAGACTGAAAAGACGACGACTCAAAGACGAGAAACGTTTCACCACCAGCGGCCTCGTTAGTGAGGCACGAACGCCC
>NC_142179.1:740000-762500 GCF_026936395.1 Plectropomus leopardus
TTCTCCTCCTGCTGTGGTTCTCCTCCTGTGTGTGTGTGTGTGTGTGTGTGTGTGGTATCAGTGTGAAGCAGGGAGATGTTGCGTGTGTCATGTGTGTTTCCTGCCTTTGCTCTGTTGCAACATGTAATGCAGAACTAAGCGTGTGACTCCTCTGTCGCTCCTCCTCCCTCCGTCTCACACTTTAACACTTTTGTTCAGATGCACCACCCCGTCTCTCTGGTCACTTTATTCTATTGTATTTATTTTTTATTTATTGTTATTTTCATTTTTAATTAGAATTTTTAATTTTTAATAATAAGCAATTTTAATGTTTAATTTATTTTTATTGATTTATTATTTTTATTGATTTATTTTATTTTGTCTGCTGTGTTTCTCCTCTCCACCTGCTGCTCCTCGCTCTGACGCGCCTCCTCATAAACTCATGATGTGGAGTCACACTCCTCCTGCTGGCTCGTCGCCTCCATGACAGAAACCCTCCGTCTGTGGTTTCAGTTTTTCTCTGTTTCTGAGACGAGATCAGTGAAACTGGTCTCAATGCTGATATGAATCTTCGCCTCCTCGGCCCAGCAGGAGTCTCAATACTCAAAAAACTCAAACACACGGATCAGATCTCGTGGAAACGCTCTGAGAATGGTTCCTGTGCTGTTTCAGGAACATTATCAGCAGCATTTTCTTTTAGTTCCCAGAACGTTTTTCTTTAAGTAACATTTTCTATAAACATCAAAGACGTTAAAAAAAGTCTTTCTTTTTGTTGTTAGCATGTCACATTACATTATATATTCACTTTTTGCAGTTTTGGGGTTAATTTTCATGGGTTTTGGGGTTAAACTCCATTTTTCTGTTTTTTACTGTATTTTAACAGGTCGTCTCTAAAAAGGTAAAAATGTGCAGGTGCAGACTGCAGCAGGACTTCTCATCGTAATCGCTGTGTCCACTGATGGAAATGTTTGCTTTTGTCGAATGTTTTTAAGTGTCTGAGAATTTTGGAAAGAAAATGTGTCATTTTGGTGAATTTCAGTTGAGACCTGCATTTGAACTATCTTAAAAATATAATTTCTTAATGGACAAATGTGTTCAAGCAAACAAGGAAAAACTGTAAAAACCAGCCTCAGGTGAGAGGACGGACAATGTCTGAGGTCATTTAGTGTCCCAGTTTGTCCCTCAGAGAGTGTGACTGGGGACACTGTGCTCCCAGTCAGAGACTGGTGAAGCTCCCAGCTGACTGATTTTGGTCTGAAGATGGTGATCAGCTCTCCGGGGACAAATAAAAGAGTCAGAGAGTTTGGCTGCATTTATTAGACGAGAGAAGAGCACACAGCAGGATCGATTATCCGTGTTTACCACAGAGGAAGAGAATTTATTGATAAAACCAGAAGCAGTCGGCTCAGTCCTCCCTCTCCTCCCTCTTCATCCCTCCCTCCTCCTCCTCCTCCTCCTCCTCCTCGGCCCTCCGGACTGACGGCAGGCTGCTGTAGGTTTGAGTCCAGTAGGCGACGTACTCTGATCTCAGGTCGTAACTGTCAATGTATCAATACCACAAGATATCAATACATCAATAAAACAATATATAACAATAACAATAATCAATATATCGAAATATCAAATAAGATATCAATATATTAACATAAAATATTTCAGTAATCAACATATTAATATATTAATAGATCAGCATATCAGTATATGAATATATCAATATATCTGTCCTTTCACAGTGAACCATCATCATCTTCATCTCATCATCTTCAGGACTGTAGAACTCAGTAGAACTTAGTAGAGTCACAGTAAAATCATAGAAGAGGATAGTAGAATCACAGTAGAGTACAAGAGTATACACAGAGGAATCATAATGGAGTGCAGTAGAATCATGGTAGTAACAGCAGAACCATAGTAGAGTGCAGTAGAATTGCAGTAGACACAGTAGAATGACAGTAGATGCAATTGTGTCACAGTTGAGTGCAGAGGAGCACAGTAGAATTACAGTAGATGCAGTAAAATCACAGTAGAGCGCAGTAGAATCAAAGTAGAGTACAGCAGAAACACAGTAGAAGCAGTATAATCACAGTAGATGCAGTAGAGCACAGTAGAATCACAGTAGAGTGAAGTAGAGTACAGTAGATTAATTACAGTAGAACTCTACCTGATGGAGTTCTTGTTGATCTTGTGGTTGATGGTCAGGTAAGGATGATGGCTTTTGGTGAAGGCGGGCCAGGGAACTGGGACTCTGTGGCTGCCGTTACTGGGGTCACTGGTCAGGAGGAGAGTGAAAGTTTACACCAATGTTTTAGACCAGTTGAAACCAGTTCAGACCAACGGAAACTAGTTCAGACCAATGGAAGCCATTTGAGACCAATGGAAACCAGTTTAGACCAGTGGAAACCAGTTTAGACAAGTGGAAACCAGTTTAGACCAGTGGAAACCAGTTTAGACCAGTGGAAACCAGTTCAGACCGATGGAAACCAGTTTAGACCTGAGGAAACCAGTTTAGACCTGAGGAAACCAGTTTAGACCTGGGGAAACCAGTTTAACATCACACCATGCTGTGCTCAGGTGTGTCTGCAGTGCATGCTGGGAGTTTACCCGGTCTTGGCGAAGTTGGTCCAGTATGCGATCATGTACCCGGACAGGTCGCGGTGCCGGGGGAAGTAGGCCAGCGGGGTGGCGAAGGGTTTCCCGAACACATACTGCAGGTCCTCGGCGTGCTCCGCCTCCACCCAGCGAGGGAATCCTGGGATACGAGTCTTCATGTTGAACAGGTAGGAGTAGGTACGGGCTCCACTGAGGGACAAAACATAGGAAACTCAAAAGTTTATTGTGATAGATCTTCCTGTTAGTTATTAAAGTGTTTGAATTATTCAGTGTGAGTCGCAGCAGAGATAATTAACCCCTTAGGGCCTGCTCTAATATCACACAGACTCATTTTACTTTGTGCACAAAATACGCATTTCAAAATCAAGCTTTAAAAATATTATACATTCATATGTTTTTCTGCTTTCACTGAGTTTATGTTTTTTTCTCTGAAGGTGATTCAACAGTAAAACTTCCTGCAACATTAGCTACAACAGCAACTTTACTCCTCGTGGTCATTGGACCAATCGGAGCTCACGTGGAGTTGTTGGCGTGGAGCTGGAGGGCGATCTGGGTGGGAACCAGGAACAGGAAGTCGGTCTCAATGTCGGCCACCGTCTTCTTCACCATCGCCGGCTCCGGAGCCGACCCCCAGTGAGACGAGTAAACGCTGTAGGCCGAGGAGATGGCGGCGCTCCCCTTCTCTTTCGTCAGACCGGCCAGCAGACCCTTCACGTCCTCTCTGAGGACCAACACCACCAGTTTCACAACCACAACGGTTTCTGTCATCATTTTATCTCTTCATCTACAGATGTCAAATCCTCGTGTGTCATTTTCATTTTTCAAAAATTACAAGTTTATATGGATTCATATAAGGTACATTTTAATTTTCAGTATTCTTGTTATTTTTAAGAATTTTATCATGTGTATAACATCTGTATTACATCTGTAGAAATATATATATATATATATATATATATATATACATATATATACATATATATGCACTTAAATCGTATTGATGAAAGTTAATGTGGTTTTCTGTGATTAATTCTTGGTCGAGAAAATAGCACTATTGGTCAATGCGACTCCAATGACAACTGAAATTTTATGATAGCACTTTTCGCATTTTAACTGGAGATTGTGCTCGCTCTTTGTATTGTGTTTTAGTTGTATTCGTTTGATAGTTGTATTTGTCTGTCTGTATTTATTGTTGTAACCTTGTTTTAAGATGCCCTCTTGGCCAGGTCACTCTTGGAAAAGTGAATTTAAATCTCAGTGAGTGTTTTACCTGGTTAAATAAAGGATATATATGTAGTGGCAAATAAAGACTGAGACTCAGTGGGCCCAGAATAAAGCCTTGTGGGACTCCACTACATAAAAATATGATATTCTGTCCTTTTTCTGATATTTATGATGTTAAATTTGTGTTAGCGGTGAGTAAAAATATACTATTCTCTGAATGTTTTTATCAGAAGCATTTCAGTTTCGGAATCTGAAGGCGTGAGCTCTCCAGTGCCTCCGGTATCTGGTTCCTGAAGCAGGGCTTTAGGTACTCACATGGTGGTGTTGGCCTTCCTCTGGTTGATAGAAGGAACATCGACTCCGGCGAAGATGTGTCCGTCCATGCTGTTGACCCCGGCCATGTAATCAAACTGAGCCGCGTTGTGAAACAGCTTACTGGGCTCATCAGGGATAAAGTCGCCGTCGACCACCGGAGAGATCTCCAGGAGATCCATGACCACGCCTGCAGGAAGAGAAGCTAACCTGAGATGATGGAGCTCTCCACCTTTAAGGGAAGAAACTGGAAACTAAATAGTTACATTCAGACTGTTCAGGTCCAAAAATGCTCCATTGAAACCCATTCAAACTGACATTTTTGATCCCACAGCCATCAGAGCAGAAAAACAGGACTTGTATTATTTCTGGGTGTCATAATATATTTATATAATTCATTTTGTGTTTTTTCAATCTAAAAACACAGCGGCATCATGACACAAACCTGGCATTTAAAGGGTTAAAATATTGAAAATAAATGAATATTTGATATTTATGATCAGGACTGATGTTGGTTAAAATCAATAAACTCCACGAAAGTAGAAAATCATCTTAAGGCTCAGTGTTTTTGTCTGCTCTGACCTTTCCCCAGAATCAGCAGCACGTCGATTTTTCCCGCCATGGTCAGACCGACCGGGTCGCTCATCTTCAAACACGTCAGCATGTCGTCTACGTTGGTCCTCGAGCAGCCGACTTTACGAGCGATCTGCAGAAAGAAAACACCAAAGAATGAGTTTGATCCACAGTGAAATCACCTCCAGAGGCTGACGAGGAGAAAGTTTCCTGGACCTTCTTGGTGAGAGCCATGGGGTCCCTCTGCAGGGCCCAGGGACTGAGGGCCACGCCACACTGCGTGATCACTCTGCGGAATAACCCTTTATTGTGAGGGGACAGCATCTGAGGGGACAGATTTAAAGATTTAAGGTCATAACGAGTCAGTAAGACAAAGCAACTCATAAATGAATGAGTTCATGAGAGTGAGGTCAAAATCATGTCATGAAGTCACAGTTTCTACCAATAAAAGACATTTTTACTTTAGTGTCTTAGTTGAAGTGTAAAAGAGTTTTATACGCAGTGAATGATGGGGGGGCTAACATTAGCACCGTCCAGTTTGAGCTTTTCTTCTCTCTACAACAAAATGTCCTGATAACAAGAAACAAATCAAAAGAATAAAAATCAGGTTGTTGTTGTTGTTGTTGTTGTTGTTGTTGTTGTTGTTGTTGTTGTTGTTGTTGTGACAGATAATATGTTGTCCTGTGACATCACAGAGACCCCTGACTCATCGTGGGTAGTCCATCAGGAGCTGAACTTCCTGTCAGCTGCTGGGTTTTGACCTCTGACCTGGAAACTGGCGCTGGCGGCTCCGGCTGATTGGCCGAAGACGGTGATGTTGTCAGGGTTTCCTCCGAACGCGGCGATGTTCCTGCGGACCCAGGAGATGGCAGCGTGCTGATCCCACAGACCGTAGTTACCTGAGAGGGAAAAGCTGTTTAGCGTTTCCTGGAATTTATATCAAATCGTCGCTCTGTTCTTAAAGAGGAACTAACCCCCAGATTTTTGGACTGAGGGGGGCTAAGACACACCCAGTCACCCGAACATGCCACCTCTTGATCTGCAGCACCTCCCTGCCCCCCTCACTATACATATTTACACAAAGTATGAAGTATTTTAATACTGTAGCAGCCGTTTGTCGGCAAAAATCAAATTCAGACTTAAACCAAACATGACAAAAGAAGTCCATTTAAAGTTTTTGTGCTTCTTTTTGACAAATTCATCCAAAAACAAGCAAACAAAGACACAAAGGGATCACGGCTCCTGCTGCCTCTTTCACTCTGGTAAAAAAACATTTTGCCCACCCAGGTGCATGCTGGTCCTGCCTACCAATCTTCATAACTGCAGGTGCTATACATTTCCCAATTCACTAAAAAACAACAACAAACAAAAACAACATACTAATAATGCATAAAGTAAATATGTTAAACAAAATACAAATTAAACTAAAGAAATACGGAGCCAAATAAAACACTATCCAAATCTAATCTGAATACTGTAAACATCTAAACTAATCAAAACAACATTACTTATGTTTAAACATGATGTATTTGAAGTATTTTTACTTCTTCACCGTGTTGTCAGACAGCGCGCTCCGATTTTAAACAGCAGACACCCGACTGAGATTTACCTCACACAACACTAACAGTGAGAGACAATGACGGTGGTCACGTGACGACATGACAGCTGTCACGTGACCAGTGGAGGCAGCACACCTGAGGTTCCTCCCACCAGCTACCTGACCTCCAGCTGAGGTCACATCATCTCGTCTGTCCGTCCTGAAGGGGGATCCCTCCTCATCCTCTACCGCTCTTCCTGAGGTTTCTTCCTTTTTTTCCCCGTTACAGGGGTTCTTTTTCGGGAGTGTTTCCTCAGGTGATGTGAGGGTCTGAGGGCAGAGGGATGTCGTACACTGTAAAGCCCTCTGAGGAAAACCATGTTTTGTGATAATGGGCTCTATAAATAAAATTGACTTGACATCAGGTCAGAGCTGAAACTGGAACACAGAAGTGAACTGAGCAGCAGCTGAGCTAACACACACACTGATAACACACACACACACACACACAGAGCGTGGCTCTGATCACATGCATGCTGGGAAATCACCAGCAGGCACCCAAACACAGTCTGAGCCCGACAGACTCCTCTGAGCTCCGACTTCACACAAGATTTCAGCTCCACAAGAGAATTCAGAGGATCAATCAAATCCATTGATCCCGTTCAACAGTAATAATCACTGACGGCCCAAATCCGGATAGGGCCCCCGATCTGATTCCCAATAAAACTGAAGTGATTGCCTGTGAAAAGTTTTTGTCCTTTTAGTCTCCATAAGGAGTCAGAGACATAAAACAGCATCAAAACAGAGCTTGTTGATCAAAAAAGAGACAGAAGAGGATCCCCCACACCCCCGACAGAGGACACAGCTGAGACACTGATGTCACAAAATACTAGAAATGGCCTAAAATCCAAAAAATCTCATTATATCCTAGAAATTTACTACATTTTTTAGGAATGTCCAAAATTTAGAAAAAAAATCTAAAATCCTAGAAATGTGCTAAAAATCTGAGAAATGTCCTAAAATTAGAAAAACATCCCAAATGTTATGAACATCCTAAAATCCTATAAATGTCCCAAAATCCTAAAGGCATGAGTGGGGCCTCTGGCTCCTGGTCTCCTGTCATTTTGTGAAAGTGGCCCCCAGACCCTCGGGGACAAAGCGTGTCCCTGCGTTGGATCCTAAACCAACAGTGGATATCGGATCAGTAACAGAGTTTGGTTCAGACCTGGCAGTCGGGCGTCTCCGGTGCTCAGGAAACCCATCGTACCGACCCGGTAGTTCACCGTGACCACGATGACCTCGCCCCTGTCGGCCATCTCCTTCCCGTCGTACAGCGAGTCGCCGAGGATCGCCACGTCGTTGGACGTCCCCAACAGGAAGGCTCCTCCGAACAGGTACACCATCACGGGGAGGTTGGTGGACACTGAGACACAGAGGGACGAACTTGAATGATTTTAAAGGCAGAAAAGACTGAAGCTGTGAGACTTTAAATCCTGCGTTCAGTCAAATGTTAAATATCTTTACTGTGTAGATTCAAACCTATAAAAAAGCCTCCGTATCAAAGGGTTAATCATCAATAAAATCAGATCAATTATTCTGCACTCTGTGTGCCTGCGTGTGTATTTGTGTGTGTGTGTGCATGTGTGTGTTTGCGTGTGTGTGTATTTGTGTGTGTGTGTGTGTGTGTGTGTGTGTGTGTGTGTGTGTGTGTGTGCGTGTGTGTGTATTTGTGTGTGTGTGTGTGTGTGTGTGTGTGTGTGTGTGTGCACGCATGTGTGTGTGTGTGTGTGTGTGTGTGTTACACGGACATTTCAGTCCCTGAGGAACAAAGATGTTCAGGTAGAGACAGTCCTCGCTGCCCTGGGTTTTTGTCTGCAGCAGCGTCACCTGTAGGCAGCGATCCCGATATTGTGTTGCCTTCAGGACTCCTGGAACAACAAACATTAAAATGTATTTTATTCTCATTCTTCAGACGATGAACAGGTTTTTTTGTGTGTCACTCTGGGCTTTTTTCCTTGGTATTTGTTTTTTTTTCACAGCTTTATTTAACAAAAACATTTACAAAATATGTCAAATAAACAGGAACAAGAACGTACATGAGAGCAGAGATAACTGCCATCAGCACGAACAAAAAAATTCATCTTCACGTCACATTGAAGTTACACCTGTAAACACGCCCCGCAGTGACATCACAGCATACACCTGTGACATCACTGCAGCCAGGTGAGGCGTTAAACGACATTCACATCTTTAAAGCAGCGCTCTGTGGGACTCATGGTCGTCATGGAAACAGTGCAGAGTGTTTTTTTTACCCACCGCTCCATCCAGGATGAGGTTTGGGTTTCTCCCACTTCCCGGGAACGTCAGCGAAGGGGATTCCTTTAAAGACATCGACGGACCTGAGCAGCCCCATCTTGTGATTCTTCCCCTCCACCTTCCCCCCCTCCGTCTGCACCACCTTCAGCTACACACACACACACACACACACACACACACACACACACACACACACACACACACACACACGGCAGGCCTACATCTCAACGTTTTATTCATTTAAATTTAAAATTCATCCAAATCACTATGGTTACACGAACTTCCTGCAGTTTTTGCGTTCACTGTTTGGGTTGATATTCAGGTTGTTCTGATCTGTTTTTGTCAGAAAACTGAATATCGTGAAATATTCATAAAATATGTCACTCAGTCAATGTTAGGAAAAACACTTTTTGTCGTAAGTTCCTAGAATCAGAATCAGAGTCGGGTTTTACATTTACACAAACTCACAATCTGACTTGCTGTTTTGAATGAAAATGAAAATATAAAATGAAAACTGGAATATAAAGAGCACAAAATGTATGAACAAAAGGTGCGATGCAGTGATTTAGCCTGAGGTCAAAGGCTGAGAAACAGAGCACCAAAGGTAGATTAATCCACCGCTGAAAATAGTCCCCATCACATCAGTTTCCTGTCTGCCAAAAATGACGGCGAGCAGCTGAAACTACAGATCTGTGATTCTAAAGTGGGAACTGACCGATAAACATACATGTTTTTAATGAACGTATTAAATGTGAAGCGAGGTGACACTCACCTTCGCAGCCGAGGCCGAGTTCAGACAGAACAGAAACACCACGAGCATCATCATCATCTTCATCATCTTCATCACCTGTCTGTCCGTCTGTCTGCAGGATCGCTGCTGCTTTTTATACTGAGAGGAAACCTCTTATCTCCACAGCTCTGCTGCTGCAGCCACCACGGGGTTAACTGAGTTCAGCTCTCACCATGACTCCACCTATTACACACACACACACACACACACACACACACACACACACACAGAATGAAGATCAAATACAAAAAGACATAAATCAGTAAGATTCAACTGGAATATTACTATATATTATTATAAATATTAATATATATCATACATGAATAAACTTCTGTTTATCTGTTCTTATTTTGCGCTTTTAAATTCTGTAGTTTTAATGTCTTCATACAGTGACATGAACCCACCTCTGTGTATGACGTGATTTACAAACAAAACGCATAACCTTATAGACCTTATCATAATAATCAGGTGTAGGTTGATGTGGAAAATTGAAGCTGCAGACTGAAGGTCAGAAACATCGGAGCTTTTTTGTTTCTGTGCTGAAGAACAAACTGGGCTCAACTTTACGGTGAGAGCTGCTCAACAAGCTGCAACTTTATCATCAGACTGAGAACACACACAGCTGCGCACACACACACACACACACACACACACACACACACACACACACACACAAAACAACATGCATCTTTCTACACATGAATTGAAAAACATTTTGCAGATTGCTGCATGAAACTGCCACTTTTTCTTATTTCTATTATTTATCCTCTTCTTATTATTATTATTATGGTTGAAAATACACACTGATACACATTGGTGGTAGAAGTATTTAGACCCTTTACTCAAGTAAAAGTACTCATACTAAACTGTAAAAATACTCTGCTTTTTAGCAGAGCATTTTTACAGTACATTTTAAGAGTCCAAAAGTCCTGCATTGAAGATTTTACTATATTCAGGAAAAAAGGTAACCATTATTAAAAGTAGAAGTACCCTAAAATCTATTATTTAAAAACAATAGAAAAAAACACCCCAAAACAAAATTAAAACTCATAAAACTCGATATATATATATATATATATATATATATATATATATATATATATATATATATATATATATATAAACATCCTAAAAACTCAAAATTTAAAAAATATAAACCGAAAACAACATGAAACTCAAAAAAAAAAAAAAGAAAAAAAAGAAAAAACTGTCTGTAAACCGGACCACAGACTGTCGGTAAACTGGTTCGGTGTGAACTGGTTTGTCCCAGCCCGTCCTCGCGCCCTGAACGCCTCGTGACTTTGATTGACGGTGCGGTGGGCGGGGCTTACAGTTGCTCAACATGGCTGCGCCCTGCTCGGATCAACAGGTCTGAAGGTAACCGAGTTCAACTTTGTTCCTCACGTTCGTTTTTAACGTCAAAAAACCGTCAAACCGCGTCCGTGTCGGAGCACCGGAAGTCACCGGACAGCCGGAGGCGGGAAAACGACGCTGTCAGCGCCGGTGGCTCACGCGCTAAACTCCAAAAAACAGCCCGCGGACTGACAGCTCAGCTGTTAGCATGTTAGCTTAGCATCTTGCTGTTAGCCGCGAGCTAACGCGGAGCTAATGATGCTAACTGTGAGCCTCAGTCTGACGTCACTTTATTTTATTACACAGCGGCTGTGACGTCATAGAAACACGCCGCGAATACTTTACTACTGCAGTAAAAGTACTTACGCTCATCTGTAACTGCAATAAAAGTACTAGTATCCATCTGTTACTGCACTTTAAGTACTTATACTCATCTGTTACTGCAGTTAAAGTTCTTTTACTCATCTGTTACTGCAGTAAATGTACTTACACTCATCTGTTACTGCAGCAAAAGTACTAACAGTCATCTGTTACTGCAGTTTAAGTACTTATACTCATCTGTTACTGCAGTGTAAGTACTTATACTTATCTGTTACTGCAGTTAAAGTTCTTTTACTCATCTGTTACTGCATTTTAAGTACTTATACTCATCTGTTACTACAGTACATGTGCTTATACTCATCTGGTACTGCAGTAAAAGTCCTAATGTAAATCTGTTTCTTCAGTAAAAGTACTAATACACATCTGTTACTGCAGTAAAGTACTAATACTCATCTGTTGCTGCAGTAAAAGTACTTACACTCATATGTTACTGAGAGATACTCTTAAGGTCCTGCAGTCAAACTATAGTAAAAGTGCAAAAGTATCAGCATGTAAACAAAGTTTTCAAAGTAAAAGTCATCTCAGTGCAGAATGACCTGATATTTTTGATGCATTAGTGCTTGTACAGTCCTGGAAAACCTTAAAAGTTTGCGAAATTTGCAAATAGCAATTCCTGTGCCTGGGAAAGTTTTGGAAAACTGAAAATACCGTGAAAGTTTTGGAAAAGTCCTGGAATTTTATTTGACAAACCTGCCTGATAACACATGGTGTGTTCAAGGACCGTCGGAAATATGAAAATTCAACAATAATTTCTGTTTCTACAGTTTCTGGCTGATAAATTGGGTCATTTTGGTGATTTTTCAAGAAAACATGGACACAGTTTTGAAAAGGTGTCTTTAAAGGTCACAAAAAAATAAGAATAATAATTATCAAACATTTTCAGATTAAAAAGTCGCCAAAAAATGTAAAGACAAAAAGCCGTTTAAAAGCCAGTCTGCGGTCCAGGTTTCACATTTCTACTATAAAAGTCAGCACTTTTTTGTAATAACATCAATACATCCCATAATAAGATCAATACGTCCCATAATAAGATCAATACATCCCATAATAAGATCAATACATCCCATAATAAGATCAATACATCCCATAACTAATAATTAACAATAATTAATCAAAGATCTGAGGGCTGACTCAGGTGATCAGCACACCTGGAAGACGTCACCACAGCTGATAACTGTCTGTGTGTGTCTGTCTCCGTGTCTCCGTGTCTCTGTGTCTCCAGGTGTCCATGATGTCCTCTCAGCAGGTGAGTATCAGTGAGCTCCTGCTCTCATTGGACAGTTCAGAGCTGCAGGAGGCGGAGTCAGTCAGAGCGGCCGTCAACCAGCAGCTGAGTACAGGTCAGTCCACCTGTCTGTCCACCTGTCTGTCCACCTGTCTGTCCACCTGTCAGTCCACCCATCTGTCTGTCTCTCTGTCCTCCTGTCTCTCTGATGTGACGTCTGTCCCCTCAGACAGAGGAGGTGCTGTCCTGTCCTCCCTGGTAGAGTATTATCTGGACTCGTCCTCGTCTCAGGTTGTCCTCCTCCTGTCCTCCATCAGAGAGCCTCATCACAAGGTCAGCTGACTGCATCAGTCCTGTTATTGATCGCTTTATTGATCAGAGTATTATTGATGACAGTATTATTGATCAGAGTATCATTGATGACAGTATTATTGATGACAGTATTATTGTTCAGAGTATTATTGATGACAGTATTATTGATGATAGTATTATTGATCAGAGTATTATTGATGATAGTATTATTTATGACAGTATTATTGATGATAGTATTATTGATCAGAGTATTATTGATGATAGTATTACTGATGATAGTATTATTGATCAGAGTATCACTGATGACAGTATTATTGATCAGAGTGTCATTGATGACAGTATTATTGATCAGAGTATCACTGATGACAGTATTATTGATCAGAGTATCATTGATGATAGTATTATTGATCAGAGTATCATTGATGACAGTATTATTGATCAGAGTATTATTGATGTCAGTATTATTGATCAGAGTATTATTGATGTCAGTATTATTGATCAGAGTATCACTGATGACAGTATTATTGATCAGAGTATTATTGATGTCAGTATTATTGATCAGAGTTTCACTGATGACCGTATTATTGATCAGAGTGTCATTGATGACAGTATTATTGATCAGAGTATTATTGATGTCAGTATTATTGATCAGAGTATCACTGATGACAGTATTATTGATCAGAGTATTATTGATGTCAGTATTATTGATCAGAGTTTCACTGATGACAGTATTATTGATCAGAGTGTCATTGATGACAGTATTATTGATCAGAGTGTCATTGATGACAGTATTATTGATCAGAGTATCATTGATGACAGTAGTATTGATTATACTGTGATTATTGATGTTATGTGTTGCGGGTCTGTCAGACGCTGCTGGAGAAGCTGAATGAGTCTCTGAACAGACCTGGATCCAGACTGGCTGCTCTGACCCTGCTGGGTCACCTGATCAGGAAACAGCCTCCCTGGGTTCATCACATCAGCCGCTCCGCCCTGCTTCCCTCCCTGCTGCGCCTCCTCAAGGTACCCACACTCATACTCACAGTAATACTCATACTTATACCCACACTGACACTCATACTCACAGTAATACTCATACTTATACCCACGCTGACACTCATACTCAGACTAATAATATTCATACAGACACTAAGACTCTAGACCAGGCATGTCAAACTGGTCCACAGGGGGGCCGGTGTGGCTGCAGGTTTTGTTTCCAACCAAGTAGCAGCACACCAGACTTGACTCATTTAATCAACTGATCTCCGTCTTCAGACAGTTGATTGGTCAAACTGTGTGCTCTTGGTTGGTTGGCACAAAAACCTGCAGCCACACCGGCCCCCCTGTGGACCGGTTTGACATGCCTGCTCTAGACTCTACTGTGGACACTTTTAAGTTTCTGGGAACCACAATCTCCTGAATCTCCACAAAAACCTGAAGTGGTCCTCCCACATTGACACAGTCCGGAAAAAGGCCCAGCAAAGGTTGTACTTCCTGCGACAGCTCAGGAAGTTTAACCTGCCACAGGAACTGCTGATCATCTTCTACACTGCCATCATTCAGTCGGTCCTGTGCACAGCCATCACTGTCTGGTTTGGATCTGCCACCAGACAGGACAGGATTAGACTGCAACGAACAATCAGAACTGCAGAGAGAATCATTGGGGCCGACCTGCCCTCCATCCAGGACCTTTACGGTCCAGGATCAGGAAAGCAGGCAGGCACCATCTCTGCAGACCCATCACACCCCGGTCACAAACTGTTCGAACTCCTCCCCTCTGGAAGGCGTTACAGAGCACTGTATGCCAAGACCACCAGACACAATGACAGTTTCTACCCCCAGGCTGTCACTCTGACGAACTGTAAATAGTCAGAGTGTCAGGAGAGAAAAACAAACAAAACAAAACAAAACAAAACAAACAAACAAACAAACAAACAAAAAAAACAACAAACAACAAATATATATATATATTTATACTACCTCAAGCACAGTGGTTTTTGCACTAAACTGTTCATACTGTATATTTTTGAATTACATATTGTACATTTTGTATATATTCTCTATCTCTTCCTTTTGTAAATACAATTACATGTCTATGTCTGTCTTTTTTTCTATTTTTCTTATCCCTAACTTATTTCCCTCCCCTGTACTGTGAGCATTGCCAACCTGGAAAAAATTCCTTGTTCCTTATTTGTTGAACTTGGCCAATAAACGTGATTCTGATTCTGATTCTGAATATTAATTCTTATATTAATACTGATATACTAATACTCAGTAATACTGATAATAATAAACAAACGTGAAGGTGTCAGTTTGAGCTGCGGCTCAATGATGAACATTTCTCACTGTTATCATTGTTTTTATTATCCAAACGATCAGCTGATTATTGTGTGTTGTTGTCTCACGGTGTGTTTGTGTCCTCAGACTGAGACGGACGTGGTGGTCCTGATCACGGGAGTCCTGGTCCTCATCACCCTGTTACCCATGATCCCTCAGGCCGGGAAACAACACATCTATGACTTCTTCGACGTGTTCGGACGCCTCGCCTCCTGGAGCTACAAGAACCCTGGTGAGGCGCACACACACACACACACACACACACACACACAAATCACATCTTGTGTTTGATTAATTGTAATTGTCGGAGGAGTCCTGTCACTATAAATGAATCTGAGGTCAGGTGAGTGCAGGCGGTGCTCTGTGATTGGCTGGTTGCTGTTGTCTCCTGCAGGTCATGTCCCTGTGGTCCACCTGGTCCACCTGCATGCAGGTGTGTACTCCCTGTTCCACCGTCTGTACGGGATGTTCCCCTGTAACTTCATCTCCTACCTGCGGCTGCACTACAGCATGAAGGAGAACCTGGACACCTTCCAGGAGGTGGTCAAGGTCAGAGCGCCCAAATCTGAGGTTCATCCTCACCGCACCTCATATCGATACCATCGTGTTCCGAAAGCACTGACACACACTCTTAAATCATTTCACCAAATTTTAAATTAAACACAAACATAATAAGAAGCAGAACTTGGCACTTTTTGCATTAAAATATTGACAGCTACATAAAAAACTGCACATTAAATGTGCAACTGTGGCAGCACGTGGCCATGAGAGGGAACTGCACTGTGCACTCACTGCAGACTAAAGGACATTTCCTCACTCACGCTCGAGCAGTTTTTTACAGATTTGGCAGCACGAGCTCATAAAGACGCTGAACGTTTCCTGATGCAGATCTAAATGAACTCCGCAGATATGCATATAAAAGCAACACAAGACCCGGATAAACTAAACAACGTGCATGTCAGCACTAAACGCTCACTCCCGCTGCCCTCGGCCGTGCTCTCGCTTTCATGTGAGGATGTTTTCGGAAGGGGGCGGGACGGGTTGCACGTTTAACGTCGCTGCATCTTGAGACGATGCTGTAAACGTACAGTCTGAAAGTGTTAATCGAGATTTCAAAGCTCTGTATCTGTGTTTTTCTATAAAATGATGTTGTTGAAAAATGTTTTTAATATTGAACATTGATTGTAAGTTCAGTTTGACGCCTTATTGATCAGCAGCATTAGACCAGTTGACATGCTGGCACAGGATCAGCCGCTGTACTGGTTTCCAGTCCAGAAATAGCTGCAGCGACCAGCAGCTGCTGCGTTTCTCAGATAACATGAAACTCAAAGCTGCAGCTGAGACTCTGAGCTGCTGCAGACACGACTGTTAACCCTTTAAAATCCCAGCTCAACGGAGGAGGTGATGAGTAACTTCACAAGAAATGGCCAAAAACTTTCCAGGAAATTAGTAAAAAGTTACAGGAAAGAAGAAAAAACACTTAAAAAACAGAGCGAACATATTTTAACACAAGGTCATTTTTGTCACTATAAGATTTAAATTTTCTAGACATATTTCCTTTTTATGTTAATGTCTAATAATGACCGCCAGCTAATGTTCAGGTCATATCCTCTCACCTTCAGCTTTTTCTTTCATTTTTTTCAAATTTACGGTACATTTTTCTTTTCTTATGTTTTCAAAAGGAGAAACATTTTTTTCGGTTTAAATGTTTATGAAAGACGCCTGAAGGCAGCGCAAGACATCTGAGGTCACTCCAGGTGTTTAAGGGTTAATGTGGAGCTCTGTGACTGGCTGTTTGTGAGTGAAGTGCACCCTGGGAGTTGTAGTTGGCTTTACTTATCTCAGCTCTGTTTTTTTATTAAACGACAAAATGTCAAAAAAGAAAAAATCTTTTCTTGCTGCTGAAAATTTGTGTATGTGTGTGTGTGTGTGTGTGTGTGTGTGTGTCAGCCGATGTTGGAACATGTCAGGGTTCACCCGGAGCTGGTCACAGGGACTCAGGACTATGAACTGGACCCGTCCAGGTGAGTCCGCAGGTGACGACCCAAACCTGAACCTGCTGCTGAGTTTAATTTTTATTTTTACTTTCTTTTATTGATTTTTAACTAAGAACACGAGTCACAGCAGAAAAAACACATTTTTAAATTGAAATACACACATAAAAATACTTGACATCAGCACTTTTGGCTGAGCCCCGCCCACCTCAGGTGGAGGTATTGTGGTTAACTTCCTGTGTGTCTCAGGTGGAGGTGTTATGAAGTCCATGACATCATCATCGAGTGCTCCCGAGTGTCTCTGGATCCTCTCGAGTCTTCCTGTGAGGAGGACATTTACTCCTCCCTCAGAGACCCTCCCCTCCCCTCCCCTGCCCCTCCCCTGCTTCACCTGAACCTCACCTGCAGTCCTCAGCCCTCCGACACCATCAGCAGCTCAGGTAGCACTCACAGACACTAATGTCCTAAAATCCTAGAAATGTCCTAAAATCCTAGACATTTTCTAAAAACCTAAAACATCCTCTGATCTTTGAGACATTGTAAAATCCTAGAAATGTCCTAAAATCTTTTAAACTTCCTAAAATCCTGGAAATCTTCTCAAATCCTAGAAATGTCTGAGTTTTCTAAAAACCTAGAAACGACCTAAAATCTTAAAATCGTCAAAGCAGGACGAGTCTCAAACATTACGGATAAAATGACTGAATGATTAACAGGATTAATAGTTTTAAGATGATTTCTGTATGAATTAAGTGTCTTTGTTAATGAGTTAAAGCACTTTAGAGTTTACTGCGTCCCTTTTTAAACTTCTACATTAATGAATCTGTTCACTAACAGGAAGTTCAGTTTGTCCTCCACCACCGTCTGGACGTCAGCTGACACTCAACACCTCCTTCATACAGGTAACACCTCCTTCATACAGGTAACACCTCCTTCATACAGGTAACACCTCCTTCACATAGGTAACACCTCCTTCATACAGGTAACACCTCCTTCATACAGGTAACACCTCCTTCATACAGGTAACACCTCCTTCATACAGGTAACACCTCCTTCATACAGGTAACACCTCCTTCATACAGGTAACACCTCCCTCCTTCAGTCCTTTCCTCCCTCCTTTTTCCTCATCATGTTTTGTTGGTGTGTTCAGGCTGATGATGTCACATGGAGTCCCTCCTTGCAGTGCGGTTTGTCCACGCCTCCTCCTGAACCTGCTGCAACAGGCTCCGCCCACCCACTGAGCAGGACACCCTCTATCTCAGGTAACACCATTATGACAGTTAACACAGGTGAGACAGGTAACACTGGTGAGACAGGTAACACTGGTGAGACAGGTGACACTGGTGAGACAGGTAACACAGGTGAGACAGGTGACACTGGTGAGACAGGTAACACAGGTGAGACAGGTAACACTGGTGAGACAGGTAACACAGGTGAGACAGGTGACACTGGTGAGACAGGTAACACAGGTGAGACAGGTAACACTGGTGAGACAGGTAACACAGGTGAGACAGGTAACACTGGTGAGACAGGTAACACTGGTGAGACAGGTAACACTGGTGAGACAGGTGACACAGGTGAGACACACCGATGGGTGTAGAGTCTCTAAGAAATCTGGATCTTGTAACTTGTCTGAAACCTGTCTTTGTCTGTGGTGTCTCCAGGTGTGAAATATCCCTCATCAGCCTCCGTCCCTGTGACACCGCTGACTGAGGACGGGCAGGACGGCGGTCTGACTCTGGACAACAACCACCAGGTGAGATGAGGACTGCAGGTGGACGCTGGAAGGCTTCTATGTGTGTGTGGTGGATATCGGGCCACAAATTGCGAATATTCATCTTTAAAATTATTATTATTATTTTTTAGATAACATTGAAAAAGTGCAAAGGATTCGATAATCACGTCACGGCCTCCTGCTGCTTTTCACACATGAAATACTTTGTTTACTGAATATGTTTGTCATGTTGGAAAAAGAGATTTAATAATAATAATAATAATAATAACTTTATTTATTTAGCAGCTTTAAAAACACAGTTTACAAAGTGCTTTGTCAAACAGGGCAGAGCCGAGGCCGTAAACCGAAGAGTTAATAAAACAGTTTAGTCTCTAATGCCGACAAACGGCAGACGAGAGTGAAGGCAGAATAAAGACGGAAATTTGGAGCAGAGACAAATAGATTAAAATGGTAACAAAGAGACAGTAGACACAGTACGCTGATAATAATAACAATAATAATAATAAGCAAGTAAAAAGATCAATTAGAGGCTAAAATTAAAAGACAAAATAAAAATTGAAATAAATAAAATTAAAAGATGCGTTAAAAGACATTAAAAACCACTTAAAAGAAGAATTAAAAGACGACACATAAAGGCAAGTCCGTAAAAATGGCTTTTAAGAAGCGATTTAAAAGAAGTTACTGATCAGGGTTTTAACAGAAAACATGAATAAAAAACTAACAGGTGAGTAAAAACCAACACGGTGAGGATCAGCTGTTAGTCCACCATCATCTGAATGCTGATCACAGCAGACCAACGGCAGTAACACTGATTTATTGATTTATTGATTTACTGATTTAGGTGTCATGCACATAATGTGCCAAAACCTCGTGGCCTCATAAGACACCAAAGCTGCTGCTGTAGCACTCAAATAATTCATCACATTTCATTTCTTTACAAGGATTAAAATGATTTTACAGCTCGGTCTTTAACAAATATTCTGCCTTCTTTCCCGAGATGAGCCAGAAAAACACGTTTCCTTCCTGAAGCACAAGTTCTTCATAAACATCCAGCCAAAAGAAGTTGGCATAAATCAACGACATTTTGGTAAAAAAGTACATTTCTCAAGTCATCACAAACGGGGCAACAAAACAAAAAATAAACCTCATCAGTCGTCTTTTCCTCAAACCTCAAATATTCTCCTTCGGATGTTTCCTTGATTTGGTGAAGTTTTCCAGAGTGAAGGAAAAGCGGACAGAAAAGGAGATTATTTGGACTTTCTGACCGACTGCGCTCTCTGTCTCTGCCCGCAGGCGAAGCTGCTCCCAGAGCTGCAGGGCTCCAACCAGCCAATCACAGACAGGAGTGATGTCATCAGTGACGTCAGTGAAGGTGAGCTGATCAGCTGATCGATCACCTGTTCAGGTGGATGTCGGTTTAAACCTGTCTGAAAAATTGCTGAAAGGTTTTAAAGAAATGAAAGTAAGTAGTATAAAAGTATAAGTAGTATAAAAAAGTATAAAATTAGTAGTACAAAAAAAAATCAAAAATTTTAAAGAAAAAGAAATTGCCAAAAAAAGACATTTTGCTGTTTTTATTTTGGCTGGGCTACACTTTTAGAAGGCATGTGTTCTTTATAAATGACCAATAACTGCAAAAAAAAAAAAAAAAAAAAAATATATATATATATATATATATATATATATATATATAACATAACAGAAAAATTAAAAATTGTTTGTTTTTTTAAAAATGTTTTTATATTTGTTTTTTACATCTTTAAAATCTAAATTTTGACATATATGTAAGTGTTTAAATTCTGTTTTGGAGCAGCGGCCCCGGCTGAGCCCTCAGCCTCCGCAGGTCGTAGAAATGCGGCTGATTCTCATCAGAAGTTCGAAGGTGATTGTTTTGTTTTTTCTTCTTCTCTTTTCTCTGCAGACGTCCGGCAGCCTCCCCTCCTCCCCTCCTCCCTCCTCCTCGCAGCCTCTCCTCCTCACCTCCACCCCGGCCGTGGCGGCCCCCCTCGGGTCAGCCTCCCCCTCCTCCCTGCTCCGTCTCCCTCGTCTTCACCCCCCCTCACCCCTCCGCCTCCGCCCTCACATCAGAGGAGGGAGGCTCTGCCCTGCGTGGCCCCGCCCCCTCCACCCAGAGCCCCGCCTCCCCGTACGAGCCCCTGTTTGAGCTCGCTCTGCCCCGCGCCGCCACACTCTTCATCGGCAGGAAGACTCAGGTAACGTGGCGCACAGAAGGTACGGTGGCCCCGAGGGCTCAAAACACACAGCTGAGATCAATACTGACCGATAAACTTTCCTCATCATGTCGTTAAACTGCAACAAAATCATTGAACAAACAATCTGACCTTTGATTTGGTCTCTGAACGTTACCTGGATACAGCAGTGAAAGTAACTACAGCCAGTGAACGCCACACGGCTAACATAAAGCTAAATGCTAACGTAAGTCTATCCGTGTGTTGATCGGTCTGATATTGATCAGTCTGATATCGATCGTTGTGTGTTGGTGCTGTTGTTTCCTGCAGGAGTCGCTGGAGAGAGCAGCGGAGGAGCAGGAGAAAGGAGGAGGAGGAGGACAGGGGGAGGACAGGGAGGAGGAGCAAACCTCCGTCTCTCCTCACGAGGTCTTGGATCAGCTGATTGTCCACGGACACAACACCCACCAACACCTCAGCAGGAGGTGAGGCTGTTACCATGACAACTGCACGATTACATCATGTAATCACCATTAAAATCAGCAGAGCGATGAACAGGAAGTTAGCTGCTCGGCCGCCATCAGTCTCTGAGGCTCCTCTGTGGACCACGCAGCGCAGATAATCCTCAGGTCATCCGGGACGTTTTATGCGCACGCACCATCCGAGTCCTTTTATACGCACGGACCATCCAGGTCGTTTTACACTCACAAATTATCCAGGTCTTTTTATACGCACAGACCGTCCGGTCATTTTATATGCATGCACCATCGAGGTCGTTTTATAATCACAGACCATCCAGGTCGTTTTATAATCACGGACCATCCAGGTCATTTGATAAACACGGACCATCTAGGTCGTTTTATAAACACGGATCATCCAGGTCGTTTTATAATCACGGACCATCCAGGTCATTTTATAAACACGGACCATCCAGGTCGTTTTATAAACATGGACCATCTAGGTCGTTTTATAATCACGGACCACCTGGGTCACTTTATACACAGCAGCTGAGCCATTTTGGCTTCATGCACCACAGAGCAAAACTCACAGGAGTGAACAGCCCCGCCTCTAACACTCTATTCAGGTCTCTGTATACATCCATGTAGAATTTTAAAGAAAAAGAAAATGGCCAATTTATTTCAAAAATGACAAAAAAATTTAAATATCAAAAGTTGCCAAAAAATTTAAGAGAAAAGAAAATTGTCAAATTTTTTTTAAAATCACTGATAATTTTAAAAGGAAAAAAATCCCCAAATTTAAAAAGAAATTTTAGCTGTTTTCGTTTTGGCTTGCTTGCGGTTTCGGGTGGTATGTTTTCTTTAGGAAAATCAACAAAAAATTACAAAGAAAGGAAAAAAGAGGAAAAAACAGCTGATACAACATTTTAAAGAAAAAGAAAATAGCTCCAAAAAAATTAAAAAAGGAGAACTTTTGAAAGAAAAGAGTTCGCTAGAAGTTGTTAAAAAAGTCACCAAAAGTTTTAAAAGGAAATATAATTTGACAAATTGACAAATTTGAAAATTCAGGAGTGGAGCCATTTTGGTTTCTTACACCACCAAACCAAAAAAGAGTGAAGACGCCTCTGACGCCGTATCCAGGTCTCTGTATACATCCACGAACTGATGGAGGAGCAGTCTGT
>NC_142179.1:767500-777500 GCF_026936395.1 Plectropomus leopardus
CAACACCTCTTACTGCAAAATCCGGCAGACCAGGCCGGCTGGAGAACACGTTTTTCTGCTGTAATCTTCGGAGCTGATCTTCATCAGACTGAGCGACTCGTTCAGTCACTGAACCAGCAGCCGATGACACGTCCGCCGCAGTCATCAGCTTTAACCTCACTGTGATTGGATGCTTAATGTGCACGTAAACTGACATAAATGGTCCTTAAGTTTGGTAAGAGTCAGACTTCCTGTACCGCAGACATAATCCACGTCGGGTTCAGTGCTGCAGAAAACATTCGAGCAAACCTGTTAAACAGCTGCTTCCTGTCTTTATGCTAAGCTAGGCTAATGGCGTCCTGACAGCTGAGACGCCTCGCTGTCAGGAGACAATAAAAACTCTTCCCAAAACGGCCCCTTTGACAGCTGATGAGGAGGTAAACTTGAGTTCTTAGACGCCAAAGACCTGCTGTCGTCCTCTGCAGGAGCGAACCAGCTGACTCTACGGATGACGTCATCTGTGTGGTTGTTTTGTCTTAGGGCGTCTTTCCATTAACCCTCAAAGTGCACCAATTGAAATTGTGAATCTACCTAATGGAAATATGTCAATTAAAAAAAAAACTCCCATTTATGGCAAAAAAGTTTTTCCACTCATATTAGGTGGTATTTCCAAAAAAGCCATATTTGTTTAAACTGCAGTGGAAACCCTTTTTAGTCTTTTCTAGGTCACATGACATTGTGAGGTCACATGATGCTGTGAGGTCACATGATGCTGTGAGGTCACATGACGCTGTGAGGTCACATGATGCTGTGTCTGTGTGCTTGTCAGTAGGAACTGGCTCCCTCATGATGCAGCAGGAGCTACAAGAGCTGTTATTGCATCACATAACTCTGAGAAAGTTTTGAATCCACAATTCCTCTGTGAAATCGTGGACTACATCTCCCAGAAATCCCTCATACGTGGCCACTCCAACATATAAATGGCTCTTCTTTCCATCACGGCTCCATAACACGACTACGTGACCTTGGATTGGAAATAATGACGGCTAGTTTGGTGGCTGCAATAGAAATAAAGCTGCTGATGTTTTGAACATCCATCGCCATGGTTACTGGGATGTTATCACCAGAGGAGAAGTCACATGACATCACTCAGTGGAAACACAGCTCCACCTTGAGTTTTATCAACATTTACTAAATATCGCCTCAGTTTTGTTCAGATCTGTGATGGAAATCAGCCTCCAGCAGCTCAGCTCGACGTGAAAAATCAGATCTGCTGTTAAACTGTGAACACCAGAAATAAAGACTCATGTTTGTGTCCCGATCAGCGATTTGATGTTCAATCATTTTCTGGTTTGAATCAAAATGTGTCAGAAGAAAAGCGTCTGAAAACTGCTGTCAGATGTCAGATTTTATCCCTGTGAAATCTGGATCCACATCAGTTTTCTTGAGCTGCATTCAGATGCTTTTCACAACCTTTGAAACTGGAGAAAATTAATTTGGTGTCTTTTAAACTGGAGAAAGGGCAATGGGCTCGGTATGCCTCACAAATTGCAAGAAATTAGGAAAAGGTGACAAGAAAATGCCCTGAAAATTTGTTGTTTTTCATTTATTTTTAAATAATTTAATGTATTCACAGATATTATTATTATTACGACCACCAGTAGTCTTATTTTTAAATATTTTTATTGTAATTTTAAGTATTTTTTGTGTGTGCATATATTTATTGAGACATGGATGTATTGTAATACCTTTTCTGAACTGCACAAATCTGCCCCCAACAAATATCCCCAATATTATCATAAAATGTTAATAAATAATGAGAAGAAATGACCCCTAAAATTAGCAAGAAAGTAGATCATAGTTACAGGAAAAGTCTCTGAAAATAAGTTCCAAAAAAAAGGGGGAAAAATAGTGTAAAGTTACAAGAAAAATATCAGAAAATAAGCAACGAACTTTAGCAAAACAAAAAGTAAAACATTACAATAAAATATAGCAAAAGGTAAGCCAAAAAACATTTGCTAAAGATTAATAAAACATTACAAGAAAAGTATCTGAAAGTAAGCAGAAGACATTGGAAATTTAGTGCATATGTTTATTGAGACTGGGATTTATTGTAATACATATTCTAAACTTCTTAATTACCCCCAGTATTATTGTAAAAAATAATTTAAAAAAACTTCACATATGTAATCAATATAAACTCTCCTGAAATGAGCCCATCCCCTCTGGAAACTAACTGAAACTAAACTGCATTAAAAACAAAAATCAAAAAGTAATAAAAACTTAAGAAAAAAACAAACAAAACTGTAATAACTTTGAGCAGTATGAAACATATAACTTTAATTCATTTGATTATTTAATTTTAATGTTAATTAATTTTATTTAACAATTTAATTAATTTAATTTAATTTGATTAATAAATTGTTGGTTGCGTTTTGTTTTAAGATTTAAATTGAATAAATTGCACATATCATTTATTTTAACAGTAAAAATAATCGTAGTGAAAAATACTCTTTCATAATAAAAACAGACTTTGTAAATGTGATTCATTTTTGTGAAGCGGAGGCGTGTTTCTGCTTCCTGTTGTCATTTTAACAGTCAGAGATGTCGCGCGGCTCTGTTGCTAGGAGACTCCCGCTCCTCCCACGCGCCGATGACGTCATTCCCTGACAACAAGAAAACTCTTTCTTAGCAACCGCTCGGTAAACGCTTCACACCGCCGCCGGTAAGACGGTTTTTACGGTTATTTTACAGCGAGAGGAGTTTTTACCGAAGTTACGCCTTCAAAGGTTTTTATTAATAATATTTTTAACAGTTAACGTTTGTTTCTGTTTCCTTCGATCCAAGAAGCTTCAGAGAAACGCGCGAAACTGTGAGTAACGATGATGTGATGCTAACGGGAGCTAACATGTCCCCGGCTGTCCCTGGGAGTCAGGGAGACTGTCTCACTGCCTGTCCGTCTGTCTGTCCGTCTGTCCCTCTGTCCCTCTGTCTGTCTGTTTATTTCAGTTTTCACATGGGAAACGTCTTCATCTGTTTGTGAGTTCAGAAAAAAACTTCATTCATTTTATGTTTTCATATTTTTGTGGTTTCAAAATGATTCTGTGGCTGAAACTATGATTACAATCAACTAATATTTAAGAATTACAGGAAAATATCTGAAAAATAAAGAAAAAAACATCAGCAAGAAACTAATGACAAATTTATAAGAAACACCTGACAATAAGTACAAAAAAGAACAACAAAAAATATTAGTAAGAAATGATAGAAATCAAAAAATAAGTACAAAAACAGCAAGACATTGCAAAAACAAGAAATGCAAAATATCTGAATCAAAGTAAAAACATTAGCAAGAAATAACTAAAAAATAAATAAGCAGAGAAGCTTTAACGTGAAGTAACATAGTTTTAACATAATCATACACATATGTGTATGATTATGTTAAAACTGTTAAAAATGATTAAATGATCTTTTTTTTAATCTCAAAATAATTATAAAAAATAATCAAATATCAACAAATTGTCACACACAAACATTTCCCTCTCACTGTGGTTGAGGTTGAACTATCAGACAGAAGCTCTGACCTCTGACCTCTGACCTGTAAACTGTGAGCGGTTTCAGTTATTATTGATTCTGTTTTTTATCAATAATCTGTGATGGATCTTCAGCTCCTGAATGTGATGTGTCCTCAGGGGGAACCTGCTTCAGTCGCTCTGCTGTGTCCTCCTGGACCTCCTCCTCACCCCCCTCTGCCTCCTCCTGCTCCTCCTCCTCCTCCCCCCTTTACTCCTCTTCTCCCTCCTGCTCTTCCCTCTCTTTCTCCTCCGTTCATTCCTCTCTCCTCTTTCTCTTCATTCTCTTTGTCCTCGTCTTGCTCCTGTTCCTGCTCCTGCTCCTCCCGCCCCTGCTCCTCCTCCCCCTGCTCCTCCTGCTCCTGTTCCTGCTCCTGCTCCTCCCGCTCCTGCTCCTCCTCCCCCTGCTCCTCCTCCTCCTGTTCCTGCTCCTGCTCCTCCCGCTCCTGCTTCTCCTCCCCCTGCTCCTCCTGCTCCTGTTCCTGCTCCTGCTCCTCCCGCTCCTGCCGCCCCTGCTCCTCCTGCTCCTGCTCCTCCTCCCCCTGCTCCTCCCGCTCCATGGACGAGACAGTGAGGCCGCTGAGGATTCCTCCTCAGATGTCCGTCTACGCCGACAAACACAACATCTTCCACCTGGTGCAGGTATTAACCCTTTAGTGTCGGCTTTAATATCACTCACTCGCATCAGTCTGCACACAAAATGCACTTTTTTAAATCAGGCTATAAAAATATTTTACATTAATATATAAATACATTAATAAATAAAGACTTACTGTAGGAGCTGAGCTGGAAATTCACTGATTACACTCAAATACACAATCTGGACTACATTTAGGACACATGCATCAACACACACAGTTATCACAACAGGAAGTGTGTGTGTGTGTGTGTGTTTCAGAGCCTGCTGTCCAGCCTGGTGATTGATCGGCCGGAGGATCCGATCAGGTTCCTGATCAGAGCGCTGCAGAGGAGCAGCGTGGACAGTAAGTCAGCGTGTTGCAGCAGCACACACACACTTTGTTATCCTCAGTGTTTTTTTCCTGAAAGGGTTAATGTAACTGATGATAACAACAACAACAATAATAATAATAAAAATAATAATAACTATGATGTGCAATATCTGATGCTGTTGTAACCCACGTAGAGAAAAAGTTTTTCCTCTTTTATGACCTGTAATTTAAATGCTTTTGTTTGTTTGTTTGTTTGTTTGTTTGTTTGTTTGTTTGTTTGTTTGTGTGGGTTATTTGTAATGGAAGGGCATAAAACAGTTAATATTGTTGAAGTGAAATGAGAAAGCAAACTTGTTTTTAAGGTTTGAAAAAGTGGTGTGTGGTGGTGTTAAATAAAGTCCACCCGTGTCCGCCTGCGTGCCACGAAACTTAGTCATCCTTAAATTCATTCTTACAAGGAGCAAAATACGTGTGCACATGCCATTTTCTGTTTATTATTATTATAATGTTTGACCTTTTTATTTATTCAACATGACAACATAAATACAACACGGAGGTCACGTTCACGATCACCAAACACGTCTTTGAGCCTTTTCGGGGACGTCCTCCGCAGTAATATTACCTCCAGAGCGCGCTGTGGCTCTGATCATGTTCCTCCGCTGATTACAGTCTAAAGAGAAGAGCACAAGAAATACACAAGTACGACAAAACAGGTATAGCACATACGTAAAATACTGTTGGCAACAAATGTGTTGTCCCCAAAAATGAAAAAGGCCAAACAAAAAGAAAAAAACAACAAAAAATAAAGAATGAAATAAAGCGGAGTGAAAATCAGATGCAGCAGTTAGAAAGAACAGAAACCTGATTTCACTTCACCAGAAAAACGTCCAAAAAAGGTGTTTAAATGACAAACATTCAGTCTGTGTGTGACGGAGGGAAATGCTCCTTTAACCCTTTGAAACCTGAACTAACTGGCTTGATTTCTTTGGAAGACTTCAGAAAAAGGAGCTACAGAACAAGAGCGTTTCCCCAAAATTAGCAAGAAATGACGACAAAGTTACGTTAAGATGACCTTTAAAAAAAGAGAGAAAAAGAGGAAAATTACCTAAAGAAAGTGTGAAAAAACAAGATGACGTATTTTCCCTGTAACATCATTTTAAATGTATAATTGTAAGAAAAGTAAATTAGAATTCTGGACATTTTTTCTCCTTTTTTGGAGAAAATCAAATAATCTCCCCACAGCTCATTTTCACGTCGTTTTCTTGTCACCGTTCACTTTTTTTTTCAGGCACTTTTTGCCAAGTTGCTGCTTTTCTTCCTTTTTTCAAAGAAATCAAAACATTTTCCAGGTTGAAATGCCTGTGAACGTCACCTGAACGCAGCACAGCAGCACAAAGGGTTAAAGGCGCACAGAGAGGACGCGTGCAGCCAGCAGGCGGCGCTGTGACTCCACAGAGCCGCAGGACCGCCACACTTCATGTTCCACTGCTTCACATGTCCACATGTCAAAATCGTCTCTAAACGAGCGTCTCAGTAAGAGGACACATTAACAGGGGACAGGAGGACAGCAGCTTTATAATGCGTCCTCTGCTGACCATATCAGCTGTTTGAGCTGTCCCCCAAACATCAGCAAAAAGACACCAGGCGTCCCTGCTGCTCCATCTGATTCTTTTAAAAGATTAAATTGAGAATTATTGTTTTTACTGTAGGTCTTTTCAGTCTGGAGACACTGAACCAAACTGTCTCTCTGTCTGTCTCTGTGTCTGTCCCCCTCTGTCTGTGTCCCCCGGTCAGTCCCCAGGGTGCTGCTGCTGGGTCCTCCCTCTGTGGGGAAACACTGTGTGGTGAGTGGACATTCTCAGTTGGACAGTGTCCTCTGTGTCCTCTGGGGTGTCTCTGTCTGGAGAACCTTTGACCTTTGTGTCACAGCAGAGGTCAAAGGTCGCAGCACAGTGGATGTTCACTAAATGAGCCGTTAGTGAGACGCTCCTCTCTGTCTTATGGTGTCCACGTTGTCCTCTCCGTCCTCTCTGTCCAACCTGGAGAATAAGACACGCCCACTGATGATGCAGCAGCTTTGGTCTCGGTTTCGTCTTATTTTGGGTCGAAACTCGCAACGGCTGTAAATAATTTCGAGGAAGCGGAGCCTGTTGGATCTGAAGACGTTTCCACGGTGACGGCTCTGACATGAAACACTGGACTTTTGTTGCAGTTTGGTCTTTCGTTCACGCGGCAAAAACAGCGTTTTGGTGCCTGAGCGCAAACTTTCGAAACCGGGTTCCTGAGTGTAATCTTTGAAAGTGCCATCGCTTCTGTCACCGTGGAAACCGCCGATGATCCTGTGAGAGCGGCGACGTCACGGCCGAAACGTTTCTGTTTTTAGTCTAAACGCCTCAGACGCATCACAGCACACTTCCTGTGAGGACGTCTGAGACGTGTCATCACTTCCTCCTCCTCTTCTTCTGTGGTTGTTGTCGCCCTTCAGGCCCAAAGGCTGAGTGCTGAGCTGAGAGCCGTCCATGTGACCGGAGACCGTTTACTGCTCGACCAATCAGAGCTGAGCGCACCGGCACGCCAACACACACTCACTGAGCAGGTACACACTCACACAGACACACACACTCACTGAGCAGGTACACACTCACACAGACACACACTCACAGCACCTCTGGGGGGTCCTGTGGTGTCTGGCAGTGGGGCGTTAGTGGATCCTGTGAGTCCTGAGGTTGTGAGGTTCTGGTCCGCCCCACAGAGGCTCCATCAGACCTCATCCATCAGACCAGGATCTGGAGGTCGACACCTTGAGCTCTCGGTTACGTTTCTCAGGTTGTTCCTGAGCAGTTTTTCATGCCACGCTGCCGTGTGTCACAAAATGATGAGTGTGTGTGTGTGTGTGTGTGTGTGTGTGTCTGTGTGTGTCTCTCTCTCTCTCTCTGTGCGCGTGTGTGTGTGTGTGTGTGTCTCTGTGTGTGTGTGTGTGTGTGTCTCTGTGTGTGTGTGTGTGTGTGTGTGTCTCTGTGTGTGTGTGTGTGTGTGTGTGTGTCTCTGTGTGCGTGTGTGTGTGTGTTCAGGAGCGTCCTGCGGAGCTGCTGCTCAGACTGCTTGAACAGAGGCTGAGAGAGGTCGACTGCTTCAGCAGGGTAAGACTGCGTTCACGGGTCAAAGGTCACGGCCTCCGTCAGGTTCCACGGTCGTTTGTTCCGTGTAGAACCGTAAACTGTCTGTCCCGTTTCCTGAGGTGATTTAATGTTTTAACGTCATAAACAAACAGAAACTAAAGAGGCTCCGGAGAGACGACAGCAGCAGCTTCCTCATCAATATGTATCGATACATCAGTGTGTGTGACAGCAGCTCTGCCGATGGTGGAGACACGTCTCTGAGACATCCCGTCTCACAGTCTTATGAGCCCGTCTCCCTCTGTCTCTGTCTCCCCGCGTCTCCGTCTCTGATCTGCCGCTGTGATGATAATAATTAGCGCTCTGGTCGCCACCGTGTCGTACTACGATTCCCAGCAGGCCGAGCAGCACGTTGGCGCGTCTCCCCAGAGAGCGGCTGATCAAAGGGACGCGCCGCTGTCACATCACGCGTGTTATTTTCACTCGGGCTCGTCCTCTCTGCTGCTCCTCATTAGCATCACGTCCTGTTTCCTGTCAGCGTTCATCAGGACGCCGAGCGCCGCTCTCTGATCGCCGTGAGACGATTAAAGAACGCGAAGCTGCTGTCAGCCACACACACAACAACAACACAACGCAACAACAACAACACAATAACACAACAACACAACAAACACACAACACAACAACACAACAACAATAACATAACAGCCACACAACAACAACACAAAACAACACAACAACAATAACACAACAACACAACAAACACACAACACAATAACACAACACAACAACAACACAATAACAACACAACAACAATAACATAACAGCCACACAACAACAACACAAAACAACACAACAACAATAACACAACAACACAACAAACACACAACACAATAACACAACACAACAACACACAACACAACAACAACACAATAACAACACAACAACAATAACATAACAACAGCAGCAGCAGCAGCACAGCCGCACTCGTCAGTCTGACGCGGTGTTCACACAGCTCCACACTCACAACCAATCAGGATGTTCTGCGTCGGCGGAGTCGGACGGACTTCATCAATAAATAAGAGGGATGTAACGATTCACTCAACTCACGATTCGATACGATTTTTTTTAAATACAAAAGTTTACAGAAAAATGATGACTGAACAATATTCTTTAATTATTTCAAACAAAAATTATTAAAAAATGCTGCATTTTCTCTTCTTTTCTGTATTAAATTAAAGGATCATTTTTTTATTTCTGAGGTATAAATGCAAAACACAAACTCTGCAATAAATGCATCTCTGTACATCCACAATGTCCCTGCTGTTAGAAACCTGTCCACTGGGACAGACGAGGCCGCTGAGGACAGGTTCGCTTTAGCGGAAGAAGCAGAGAGGACGAGTTTGAACGTCTAAGTCGGTCTTTTCTCACTCGCGGTGATGAGTCGGGCTCTCTCTTCTCTCTGAGCGGGGTCGCAGCGCGTCACTGTGGTTTGCTTTGGCCGTGTGTTTTTTTTTTTTTTGCCGTACAGTTTTTTTGTTTGTTGTTTTTGGGCTAGCTGTTTTTTTGGGTTTTTCTTTTGGCTGTGTGGTCGTGGTTAAGGTGTAATGTGTAGGCGGGGCTGACCGGAGCTCCTCGCCATGATGCCGGCTCTCATGCTGCATCATGTTAGTTGTATTATTTGCGTAGTTCAACACTCTGTTAACATCTGCAGACTGTGTGTGTCTTTCCTGTTATCTTCTCGCCTTTATGTCTTTCTGACTTAAGGAAGCTCAAATGTCGTCATACTTTGATTTGAAACCGGAGGGTTCGTCTTCTGTTTCAGTATCGCCTGTCGTGGGGTTTTGCTTCGTCTTATTTACGTCGGCGAGTTGTCTCTAGTCTCGACATGACGTAGGAATGTGAACACGTGATGTGGCGCATCGAGCAAGCGAAGTCAAAATCAGATTCCGCCCTCTGCTGTTCAAAAACACTATCGCGGTTCAGGACAGGAGTCACACTGACCGAACAGAGCTGCTGTCACATGACCACACGAAGCCGTGTGTGTGTGTGTGTGTGTGTGTGTGTGTGTGTGTGTGTGTGTTCACAGAGTGTTACAGTGTGTGTGTGTGTGTTCACAGAGTGTTACAGCGTGTGTGTGTGTGTGTGTGTGTGTTACAGTGTGTGTTTGCAGCCTCTCAGTGATCAGCAGTAAAGTGACGTTCAGCTCTCGTCTCTTCCTCTAAACTCTAAACTAACAGCAGCTTCTTTCAGCCTCCAGCCTGCAGCGTTTAGCTTCAGCGTTTAGCATTTAGCATCAGTGTTTAGTGTGTTTGTGTGTGTGTGTGTGTGTGTGTGTGTGTGTGTGTGTGTGTGTGTGTGTGTGTGTGATTAGCTGCTACTT
>NC_142179.1:790000-802500 GCF_026936395.1 Plectropomus leopardus
TTAGATCAGAAAATAAATCAGTAAATGTGCTTCTGCTGAGGGACTGTTGTTCATTTATGGGGGTTTTGTTTTCTTTTAACATTTGGGCCTTTTTTTAAAATTTAGTTTGATTTTTTTTTCTTAAAAACGTTTAGGCTTTTAATTTTTCTTTAAACATCCGGGGTGATTTATTTTTCTTTAAAAATTTCGGCATATTCTTTTCATTTTCATTCACCTGTGAAGCTGTCACCTGTGAAGCTGTCACCTGTGAAGCTGTCACCTGTGAAGCTGTCACCTGTGTGTCTGCAGCTCAGGTGAGCTGATGATGTCATCGGCAGAGGAGCAGCTGTGTCTGAACATCAGCTCCAGTTTCTCCTCCTCTTCATCACCTTCATCAGCGAGGAGGAAACCTCTGAGCGCTCAGCAGAGATGGGCAAGAGTCAGTGTGCACCAACTTTAATGTTATTATTGTTATTATTATTATTATTATGTATTTATTTATTTATTATTATGAACGTGTCCTGAAGGTCCAGCTGATCTGAGTTTGTTTGTTTGTTTGCAGAAGAAGCAGAATGCAGAGAGGAGGAGGATGAGCTCCTCAGAGGAGGAGCAGAAGAAGAGAAGCTCCTTCAAACAGAGGAGGCTGATTGACACACAGGAGGAGGAGGAGCAGACTGAAGCTCCTCCCCCTGCAGACGCTCAGGTAAACACACCTGACGCACCAATCAGGTTCCCTCTTGATCTTTGGAGCAGCTGAAAATGTTTTTGTGTTTATGAGCAGACACAGAAACCTGCAGTGATCCTCAGATTAACCCCTTGTGCCCACTGTCATATAACACACACATTAAAATCACTGTGTGCACAAAATGAGCTTTTTAAAATCAAGCTTTAAAAAATATTATACATTGATATGATTTTCTACTGTTACTGAGTTGTGTTTTAACCATAATCAGACCTAATCATAAATATGAAATATTCATTCATTTGCAGAATTTTGAGGTTTTAGATGAAAATTATGAATGATGTTAGTCTCCTCCTCCTCAGTGTGTGAGTGTAGCTGCTGACAGTCTGGGATATGTCAGTGTGTGAGTGTAGCTGCTGACAGTCTGGGATATGTCAGTGTGTGAGTGTAGCTGCTGACAGTCTGGGATATGTCAGTGATCAGCAGCTACATTGACTGTGACAGGTCACCTAGTGGAAATAGCATGTATTTCCTCCATATGCCAAATATGGTCAAAATGACCTCATCAGGTGGAAAATAGTCAAAATGACAAATTCAGAGTCAAAAGCCCAGAATGACACCCAGAAATAATACAAGTCCTGTTTTTCTGCTCTGATGGCTGTGGGATCAAAAATGTCAGTTTGAATGGGTTTCAATGGAGCATTTTTGGACCTGAACAGTCTGAATGTAACTATTTAGTTTCCACAGTGTATTTTAGACTTATTGTAGGAGCTGAGCTGCAAATTCACTGATTACACTCAAATACACAATCTGGACTACATTTAGGACACATGCATGAACACACACACAGTTATCACAACAGGAAGAAGAAAAGAGACTAAAATGAGACAACAGTCACTAAAGGGTTAATAACAAACAGTCCATAAGGCTTGATGAGGCTAATTAATTCATTCATTTAATGTAATTATACACACCACAGCACAAAAATATAAAGTTATACAAGACAGACAGTAAAACTAAAACTGCAGAAAAAACAACAACAACAACAACAACAACAATAATAATAATAAATATATATTAATAATAATGATTCTCCTCTGGTGAGCAGACGGACAGGAGGACACCACAGAAGAAGAAGAAGGAGGGAGTGAAGGAAACAGGAAGGAGCAGCATCCAAACTTCCTCTCTGTTCAAACACAACCCCGACATCCCCGACATCAGCAGGTACGCAGCTCCTCCTCTGATTGGCTCAGAGCTCGACCAGCTGACATCACAGCTTACTGATCAATTTGGACATCGTTAATCAATCACACATTTACACAGTTATATATATCTATAATCATTATTATTGTTATTATTATTATTATTCAATCAGTCACAAAAACTGACTTCATTCATTTACATTTTTCTTTTCTTCTTTCCTCTCTTCCTTCATTTATTCACTCGTTCTTCCTTCACCCTTTGAACTCTTTATTTCGTCTTCTCCTCTTTTCCTCCTCTCTCTCTCTCTCTCTCTCAGACCAGCCGTCTCACAGTTAAAGGAGAAGATTTTCACCAGTGACTCATTTTCAGACCTGAACCTCCATCCACACCTGGTAACACACACACACACACACACACACACACACACACACACACACAGTCATGCTTCTGTCACACATGTTGTTTGTTGTTTATTGTTTACATTACATCATCACCTCTTTGATCTCTGTGATGTTTTTTGTCATTTTTTCTTCTGGAGAGTAAAGAGTTAACAAACCTTCAGTGTTCTCTGCTCTGATTGGCCGGTTTCTGTCCACCAGGTGGCGACACTGAACAAAGTCCTGAATATTTCCACGGTGACCAGGTCAGTTTATACACACACGTTTCCATCATTTAACCCTTTAACTGCTGGAGCGACATCAGTCTCACTGACATTTAAACTCTGAAACCTGAAAAAAAAACTGGTTTGATTTCTTTCAAAAACAGAAAAAAACATAATGAGAGACTTAAAAAAAGTGAAGTGTGTGTGTGTGTGTGTGTGTGTGTGTGTGTGTGTGTGTGTGTCTTCAGTGTTCAGAAACAGACTATTCCAGCTCTTCTGTCAGGACGAGACGCTGTGGTCAGATCTCAGACGGGTTCAGGTGAGAGACACACACTTTATTATTGTGAGTGTGAGTGTGTGTGTGAGTGTGATGCAGTGTTGCAGTCAGTGATGGTGTCTGTGTGTGTGTGTGTGTGTGTGTGTGTGTGTGTGTGTCCCTCTGCAGGAAAGACTCTGTCCTACGCCGTCCCCGTGGTCCAGAGTCTGCAGGCGCTGCAGCCGAAAGTCAGCAGGTCAGACGGTCCACTCGCCGTCGTCATCGTCCCCACGAGAGAGGTTCAGTCTGAACACACACCTGTCCTCACCTGTCTGTCTCTATCCTGTCCTCACCTGTCTGTCTCTATCCTGTCCTCACCTGTCTGTCTCTAACCTATCCTCACCTGTCTGTCTCTATCCTGTCCTCGTCTGTCTGTCTCTAACCTGTCTCTGTGTCCCTCAGCTGGCCCAGCAGACGTTTCAGACCTTCCAGAAGCTGCTGAAGGTAACTCAGGTTTTAAACACAGAGACTAAAAACAGATCGGCTGATTGACGAGGACTTTTATTGTGAAGGAGCCGCAGGAAGTGATGCGTGACTCAGGTGTTTTGTCTCTGCAGCCATTTACCTGGATCGTCCCTGGAGTGCTGATGGGAGGAGAGAAGAGGAAGGCCGAGAAGGCCAGGTACACTGCTGCTCCTCTTCATTTCCTTTTCTGCTCCTCCTCCTCCCCTTCCTCTGTCCAACAGCCCTCTCCAGTGTGGACACGTCCAATAACCCTCAACAGCACGAACATGTCCATTAGCCCGCTCCAGCGCGTGGACAGCCCGCTCTGACTGGAGCAGTTTTACAAACTGTCTCGCTCCTGAGAGGTTTTCCGTAAAAACACCCGTGATTGCGCGCGACCAATACACACGGAGGTGGCTATTAATAGCACCCATGCCACTGACTCATCACCTGTACCTGTGAGCCAGGCATCACATACTGACGGACCGCGGTCCGGATCCGTGGCCAAGTTGTAATAAAATGTAAGAATAAGAACATTATTTTTTTAGGGGTAAATGCTTTGCAGTTAATCAAAAAATAATCAAAACCGGCATTCAGAACCTCTAATTGACATAATCTTGACCATGTTGGGTATTTAGATTATTTAAAAATTCTTTAACCCTTTCCCCACCGGGGCTGCCAAATCCCACGCATCTGCTGTGCGTCTCACACTTCTGGGCTCTGTCTCACGCTCTCATGACACCGAGGAAAATCTCACGCCAAAACACAGCGAGGGCAGAAGTGTTGAACAATCATTAAAAAAGTGAAGGACTTTGACTGTCAAACAGCTGAGTGTTTGACAGCCACAGCATTTCATCACAGCGGATCAAACAGCTGATGGTCCGACAGCAGCGCAGTGAGACAGACAAACAGAGCGCAGCTTCTCCTCACAGCACCAAAGTGTCTGAAACAGACACATCTGCAGAGGTGAAAGTGACTTCTTTAGACTCTACAGACGACTTTGTGTTAGTTTCAGCTTTAATCAGACTTTGGATGAATTATTTAGAAACAGCAGGACGCATCGCTCCGTGTCTCATCCGGCGCTTCAGCTGAGCTCTCATTATTATTACCAGGGGCAGATGTAATGTTTTGGGGGCCCGGGGCCACAAGCACATGAGCTTATTTTCAGCCTTTCTCTAACTGTGAATGTCAGCAGGCTGTTGGCAGCTATAGGAGAAGTAGGCCGACTCAAAAGTTTTTAAAGTAAAATGTTCAGTTAATGGTGATATTGATTTTAGGTTTGAGGCTCGGACCTTTGCTGGGAGGAAATTTTAGTAACTGGACTTGTTTGAATTTTAGTAGAATAGGTCCTCCAGTTGGTGATGCCAGCCCTACGCTGTGTGTCTCTGCAGAGGACACTGTCTTACTGAGCGCTGTGTGTCTCTGCAGAGGACACTGTCTTACTGGGCGCTGTGTGTCTCTGCAGAGGACACTGTCTTACTGAGCGCTGTGTGTCTCTGCAGAGGACACTGTCTTACTGAGCGCTGTGTGTCTCTGCAGAGGACACTGTCTTACTGAGCGCTGTGTGTCTCTGCAGAGGACACTGTCTTACTGAGCGCTGTGTGTCTCTTCAGGCTTCGTAAAGGAATCAACATCCTGGTGTCAACTCCTGGACGTCTAGTGGATCACATCAAAAACACTCTGAGCATCGCTTTCAGCGCCGTCCACTGGCTCATCCTCGACGAGGCTGACCGGTAAAACACACACACACACACACACACACACACACCGCTCCTAACAGCAGGACAGAGTCTTTAACAGGACTAACCAAAATTTAATGTGTCCTGGAAAAGAAGAAAAGAAACAGAGACGAGATTTCAGCTGCAGTTTGTGTCCAAAAAAACAAGATGAGAAAATGTTTACTTTTTTATTTTTTATTTATTTTATTTCTGCAAACTGATGATCTGATTTCTTAGTTCAATATTTGTGTGTGTGTGTGTGTGTGTCTGTGTGTGTCTGTGTGTGTCTGTGTGTGTGTGTGTGTGTGTGTGTGTGTGTGTGTCTGTCTGTGTGTCTGTGTCTGTGTGTGTGTGTCTGTCTGTGTGTGTCTGTGTGTGTGTGTGTGTGTGTGTGTGTCTGTGTCTTGTCTGTGTCTGTGTGTGTGTCTGTGTCTGTGTGTGTGTGTGTGTGTGTGTGTGTGTGTGTGTGTTGTCTGTGTGTGAGTGTGTGTGTCTGTCTGTGTGTGTGTGGGTGTGAGTGTGTGTGTGTGTGTTTGTGTGTGTGTGTGTGTGTCTGTGTCTGTGTCTGTGTCTGTGTGTGTCTGTGTCTGTGTGTGTGTGTGTCTGTGTGTCTGTGTGTCTGTGTGTGTCTGTGTCTGTGTCTGTGTGTGTGTGTGTGTGTGTGTGTGTGTGTGTGTGTGTTCAGGACGTTGGACCTGGGTTTTGAGAAGGATCTGACGGTCATATTGAACAGTCTGAACTCCACAGGACCGAGCAGACAGAACGTGCTGCTGTCGGCGACGCTGACTCACGGTAAACTCTCTGACTGACTCGCTCTCTGACTTTCACTAGTATGTAAATATTAAAATATTTTAAAATAAAGTATGAATAATGTGCTGAATATGAAAGTGTGTATAAATAAAATGTGAAGAAATACCCTTATAGACAATTAGCATGAATACGCAAAAATTAAAGTTATAGTATGTTTAATATGCTGAGTGTGTAAAATATAAAAATATAAAAAACCTAATAACTGAATAAAGGCTGTGTTCCAGGTGTGACTCGGTTAGCAGACGTTTGTCTCAACGACCCCGTCAGCATCCACGTGTCTGGCCCCGCCTCCTCCGACCTCACCGCCTCCAGCTCCGCCCTGACCTCTGTCCCTGCTACAGCCAGCCAATCAGAGAGCTTCGCTGTGCCGGAGGCTCTGCAGCAGTTTGTGGTGGTGGTTCCCAGTAAGATCCGACTGGTCTGTCTGGCTGCCTTCATCCTCGGCAAATGCAAGGTGAGCCAATCAAACACAAGAAGAGCCAATCAAACACAAGGAGAGCCAATCAAACACAAGGAGAGCCAATCAAACACAAGGAGAGCCAATCAAACACAAGCAGACGCTTGTTTTTATTCACCGGCTCAGGAGCTTTACAGCTGCAGTGATCTGATTGGTCGACAGCAGATCATCAGTAAATGGTCACCATGACGACACACTGTTGTTGTTGTTGTTGTTGTTGTTTAGTTTTCTCAGAACAACAAGCTGATCGTGTTCGTGTCGAGCTGCGAGGCCGTCGAATTCCTCCACTCACTCTTCACCTCCGTCCTCTGCGGCTCCTCCACCAATCAGAAGCCTCGGCTCAGCTTCCTGCGTCTCCACGGCAACATGAAGCAGGAGGTACGACCGCCGTCCGTCCCACAATTTCCTGCTCCTCTGAGTGTTTCCAGCTGCTCAGTGTGTGTGTGTTTGTTTTGTCCACCAGGAGCGCTCGGAGGTCTTCCAGCAGCTGTCGGTGTCTCAGAGCGGCGTCCTGCTGTGCACGGTCCGTCCTCCTCGCCGTCTGCCGCTCGCCACGTCACACTCTGGGTTTATTTTTCTGTTATCGTAAACAAAGGTGTGTGTGTTTCAGGACGTAGCCGCCAGAGGTCTGGACCTGCCTCAGGTCACCTGGATCGTTCAGGTAATTATTAACCCTTCGTGTGAAGTCTAAATCCAGCAGCTGGTCTCTGCAGTCAGCAACACGGGATTTTAAAGTTTTTAGTTTCAACACGTCAGTGTCCTCACTGAGAAAAAAGAAATGAAAAAAATCTTTGCATGTTTGATTTTCTTGGAGTTATACATGTTTTTTCTCTTTTTTAATTTTATTTATATTTAATATAAATGAGTTTTATAATTTTTAAAACTCGTCCTCTGTTCTGACCCCGCTCTGTTGTGGTGCTGAAATGTGTTTACGTGGACGTCATCTTATTAGCAGCACTGATGTTATTTCCAGAACATTTACCTTTAACGTTTCACAAATGGTGAAAAAATAAAAATGTTATTATATTATAAATGTGTTTTCTTAGCATCACGGCTTCACCATGAAAGAACAATTCAGCCGTTTGGTAAAATATGACTTCAGAAAATAAATATAAACAAATTCAGTTTGACAAAAATCCTACATGAGACACAAAATAAATACAATTTTAAAAGTAACAACAAATAAGAAATATATTTTTAATTATAAACTAAAATAAATCAAATAAAATGTATGATGATCATTTTTTTAAAAAGTAGCAGGATTGTCTGTGGGTGTGGTTTGTAAAGACGCACAAGAACCGTGTGTGTGTGTGTGTGTGTGTGTGTGTGTGTTGACAGTACACTCCTCCGACGATGGCGGCAGAGTACGTCCATCGTGTGGGTCGCACGGCTCGTATCGGTGGAAGAGGAAGCAGCCTCCTCTTCCTCACCCCTGCTGAGACCGCCTTCATCACTGAGCTGGCCAATCACAACATCAGGTCTGTTCACTGACAGCCGATCACAACATCAGGTCTGTTCACTGACAGCCGATCACAACATCAGGTCTGTTCACTGACAGCCGATCACAACATCAGGTCTGTTCACTGACAGCCGATCACAACATCAGGTCTGTTCACTGACAGCCGATCACAACATCAGGTTGTGATTGGCTATATATACTGGTGACACTGGTGTTACTGGTGGTACTGGTGACACTGGTCCAATATTTGTGGTTCTGACTGGGGGGCGGGTCTTGTTGTGTTTCAGCCTATCAGAGATGAAGCTGCAGGACATCCTATCCAATCTGATGATGGACGACACCTACAAGGGGCGGGGCAAATACTACAGCGAGGTGAGACGCCGGCGTCCTCTCAGACTGGACGGCTGAATAAAAAACAATAATAAACTTTATTTATACAGCAGCTTTATACAAGAGCTGCAGCACAGAGCGCTTTCAAATCGAAGCCGAGCAGAGAGGCAGAAAAGGAGAATTAAAAACTGCTTAAAACAAAACTCAAGTGCTTAAATCATAAAATCAGCCAAGAAAAACTTTTTAAAGTGTGCGGCAGTCTGACGCGTCCAAAGAAGAGTTTCAGACAGTCGGAGCTGTTCACAGGCCGAATGTTTTTATCTTTATTCTAGAAATATGCAGCGAGCCGCTCCTCTGAGATCTGCAGCTGGTCCTCAGTCTCTGAGAAACGCCGTTCTTCAGCCGAGCTGCAGAGTTCACGACCGGCAGGAGTCTCTCAGTAAAACGTGCGTTACAGGTCATCTCCAAAAAAACTCAGAAATCCGCTTTTCTGCACCTGCTCGGTGTAGGGCCCGTTACCACGGCAAAGTTGTTCGGTTACGCAACCACAGCGTTTTGGGGGCCTGAAAACACAAACGTTTGAAACCAGATTCCAGAGGACTGTAGTGTTTTTGGAGGACTGTAGTGTTTTTGGAGGACTGTAGTGTTTTCGGAGGACTGTAGTGTTTTTGGAGGACGGTAGTGTTTTCGGAGGACTGTAGTGTTTTTGGAGAACTGTAGTGTTTTTGGAGGACTGTGGTGTTTTCAGAGGACTGTAGTGTTTTTGGAGAACTGTAGTGTTTTTGGAGGACTGTAGTGTTTTGGGGGGTTTCAGTGTTTTTGGACGCCTGTAGTGTTTTTGGAGGACTGTAGTGTTTTGGGGTATTTTCAGTGTTTTTGGAGGACTGTAGTGTTTTGGGGTATTTTCAGTGTTTTTGGAGGACTGTAGTGTTTTCGGAGGACTGTAGTGTTTTTGGAGGACGGTAGTGTTTTCGGAGGACTGTAGTGTTTTTGGAGAACTGTAGTGTTTTTGGAGGACTGTAGTGTTTTTGGAGGACTGGTGTTTTGGGGGTTTTCAGTGTTTTTGGACGCCTGTAGTGTTTTTGGAGGACTGTAGTGTTTTGGGGTATTTTCAGTGTTTTTGGAGGACTGTAGTGTTTTGGGGTATTTTCAGTGTTTTTGGAGGACTGTAGTGTTTTCGGAGGACTGTAGTGTTTTTGGAGGACGGTAGTGTTTTCGGAGGACTGTAGTGTTTTTGGAGGACTGTAGTGTTTTTGGAGGACTGTAGTGTTTTTGGAGGACTGTGGTGTTTTGGGGGTTTTCAGTGTTTTTGGACGCCTGTAGTGTTTTTGGAGGACTGTAGTGTTTTGGGGTATTTTCAGTGTTTTTGGAGGACTGTAGTGTTTTGGGGTATTTTCAGTGTTTTTGGAGGACTGTAGTGTTTTGGGGTATTTTCAGTGTTTTTGGAGGACTGTAGTGTTTTCGGAGGACTGTAGTGTTTTTGGAGGACGGTAGTGTTTTTGGAGGACGGTAGTGTTTTCGGAGGACGGTAGTGTTTTCGGAGGACTGTAGTGTTTTTGGGGGTTTTCATTGTTTTCGGAGGACTGTAGTGTTTTTGGAGGACGGTAGTGTTTTTGGAGGACTGTGGTGTTTTTGGACGACTGTAGTGTTTTTGGAGGACTGTTGTGTTTTTGGACGACTGTAGTGTTTTTGGAGGACTGTGGTGTTTTTAGAGGACTGTGGTGTTGTTGTAGGACTGTGGTGTTTTGGGGGTTTTCAGTGTTTTTGGACGCCTGTAGTGTTTTCGGAGGACTGTAGTGTTTTTGGAGGACTGTGGTGTTTTTAGAGGACTGTGGTGTTTTGGGGGTTTTCAGTGTTTTTGGACGCCTGTAGTGTTTTCGGAGGACTGTAGTGTTTTTGGAGGACTGTGGTGTTTTCGGAGGACTGTGGTGTTTTTGGTGGACTGTAGTGTTTTTGGAGGACTGTGGTGTTTTTGGTGGACTGTAGTGTTTTTGGAGGACTGTGGTGTTTTCGGAGGACTGTGGTGTTTTTGGTGGACTGTAGTGTTTTCGGAGGACTGTGGTGTTTTTGGTGGACTGTGGTGTTTTGGGGTTTTCGGTGTTTTTGGACGACTGTATTAGATGATGATGAATGTGATCCAACAGGCAGTTGAGAGTGAGACGGTGAAACCACCTGCTGGTTCTCTGACGGAGGCGAGAATCTTTTTTAAAGACTCGTTTAAAGACCTGAACGCGTCGGAGTCGGACTGCAGCACAACAAACGCTGCGAGTACAAAGACTGCATGACAGCCGGAGCAGCGGGGGGGACGAGTCCCTGTTTCCTGCAGAGACCTGAGGAGTCCTGCAGCAGGTAGAGACACTAAACGCTCACTTCAGTCAACCTTTATTGAAAGAGTTTGACGTCGGCGGCAGCGGACAAGTTCACGGCCGCGCTCAGATTAGATTTATCAGTTTGTTGTCAGTCTGCAGCGATCAGCTGAGAGACAAACGTCTCGACGCTCTGAGACACGAGCAGACAAACCAGCGACGAAATGTCCAGAAAACTATATTCATAATCATCGTTATTATAAATATGTAAAATGACCTTCTCCGTCTCCTGTTTGTTCTCTTCTTTTTTTGGATGATTTTCTTCCCTTTCTTCAATGATTTTGGGTTTGCTGTGTTTCTGCTGCGTGTTCGGACTCAGAGATCATGAATCCTTTTCTTCGCTCGTCTCTTCGGACTGACGGAGGATTTGGTTAAATTCACCGTTTGTCTTCACATTCGGATGATGTCATTAACTCTTTAAGACCTGGATCATCATCACTTTTCTTGAGCTGTGTTTAGAAACATTTCACGAGCCGTTTGACCTTTTGAACCTCGATTAAAGTTAAAGTCAAATTTCAGGAAATCAGTAAAAAGTTCAAAGAGAATGACCCGAACGTTAGGTTTAAGAAAAGAGTTGGGGGTGGGAGGGTCATTCGAATGTTATCAGAGAACAATGGAAAAATGTCCAGAAAACTATATTTCTAAATATTATCAAAATAAATGTTAAAGATTATTTATTTTTTACTGTGATTTTTTTTTCAAGTTTCCTTTTTTCTTATCAGGTCGTTTAAATGTTCTTATAACGTTTTGGTATTTTCTTATTTGTGTCTGTATTCAGACTCAGACATCGTTCAACGGTTCGAGCTGAAAATCTGTCAGACTGAAACAAAAATAAATGATTATAGTTTTACGCAGAATATTGATCAGGACTCAGAACGAAGAAGAATCGGACAGACGGAGAGATTCAGTCATGATGTTTGTTTTTCAGTTTCACCTCAAGTTACAATCATCCATGTGTTTGTGGTGAATAACAGCACATCGCTCTGTCTCTGTCCATCTGTCTCTGTCCATCTGTCTCTGTCCATCTGTCTCCGTCTGTCTCTGTCCATCTGTCTCTGTCTGTCTCTGTCCATCTGTCTCCGTCTGTCTCCGTCTGTCTCTGTCCATCTGTCTCTGTCCATCTGTCTCTGTCCATCTGTCTCCGTCTGTCTCTGTCCATCTGTCTCTGTCTGTCTCTGTCCATCTGTCTCCGTCTGTCTCCGTCTGTCTCTGTCCATCTGTCTGTCTGTCTCTGTCCATCTGTCTCCGTCTGTCTCTGTCCATCTGTCTCTGTCCATCTGTCTCTGTCCATCTGTCTCTGTCTCTGTCCATCTGTCTCTGTCCATCTGTCTCTGTCCACCTGTCTCTGTCCACCTGTCTCTGTCTATCTGTCTCTGTCTGTCCATCTGTCTCTGTCTATCTGTCTCTGTCTATCTGTCTCTGTCTGTCCATCTGTCTCTGTCCATCTGTCTCTGTCCACCTGTCTCTGTCTGTCTCTGTCCATCTGTCTCCGTCTGTCTCTGTCCATCTGTCTCTGTCCATCTGTCTCCGTCTGTCTCTGTCCATCTGTCTCTGTCTGTCTCTGTCTGTCTCTGTCCATCTGTCTCCGTCTGTCTCCGTCTGTCTCTGTCCATCTGTCTCTGTCTGTCTCTGTCCATCTGTCTCCGTCTGTCTCTATCCATCTGTCTCTGTCTCTGTCCATCTGTCTTTGTCCATCTGTCTCTGTCCATCTGTCTCTGTCTGTCTCTGTCCATCTGTCTCTGTCTCTGTCTGTCTCTGTCCATCTGTCTCCGTCTGTCTCTGTCCATCTGTCTCTGTCCATCTGTCTCCGTCTGTCTCTGTCCATCTGTCTCCGTCTGTCTCTGTCCATCTGTCTCTGTCTCTGTCCATCTGTCTCTGTCCATCTGTCTCTGTCTCTGTCTGTCTCTGTCCATCTGTCTCTGTCTCTGTCTCTGTCTGTCCATCTGTCTCTGTCCATCTGTCTCTGTCCATCTGTCTCTGTCTCTGTCTGTCTCTGTCTCTGTCCATCTGTCTCTGTCTGTCTCTGTCCATCTGTCTCTGTCCATCTGTCTCTGTCTCTGTCCATCTGTCTCTGTCTCTGTCCATCTGTCTCTGTCTGTCTTTGTCCATCTGTCTCTGTCCATCTGTCTCTGTCC
>NC_142179.1:812500-822500 GCF_026936395.1 Plectropomus leopardus
AATCAGATCAAATTCATAGAAAAACAGTCTTCAGTGACATTTTGATCAATAATTGATGAACATGTTTGTCCTTAACTCTTTATTAAAACCATCAAATGCAGCAGCCAAATGAATAAAATATATTAATTATTTTTATTTATAGATCACAATAATGTTATTAACATGAATAAATGAATATTTAGCAATCTGCTGAAACAATAACATTTACTTGAAAAATAAAGATTTGATTTTAAGTAAAACTAAAATAAATAAAAGCAACTAATTTTTATTTTTCATCTGAACTCTGAACTCGATGTGTTTCATTATTATCAACTTATCACTAACTTATATTTACACCTCTATAATATAAATACATTTTTAGATATAAAGTAGAATTGGTATTATTATTTTTTTCATTATTATAATAGTATTATTATTAGTATTATTAGTGGTAGTAGTAGTAATAAAAGTATTATGGCTCAGAACAAAATAAACTGAGAATAAATTGAATATCTTTCAGCAGCACATCAGATTATGATGTATTTATTTAATACAAATTTAAAACCTAAAATTATTTGTCATGTGTTTTTAATGGGTGGCTGAAAATTAAACAAAAATAATAAATAATCTGAAATCTAATGTCATATCATGATATTATTATGAGCGCTTCATGTGAACTCTGTTTGACTTTAAATATTTTTTTGAGATAAAAACTGTTTTTATTTTGTTGTAAGAATCGATGTTATTGAAGATGAAACAGATGAAAACATTAAATTAGGTCTCTGTTTTTATATCAGATATTCTTATTTTTAGCTGACATTAAAATTATAAAATTTTGAATTTTTAACTTAATTTTAAATGTTATAATATTATATGTAGTTCCGTCAGTAACTCATATTTTTTGTCATTATTATTATTATTATTATTATTATTATTATTATTATTATTATTATTATTGTGTATATTTCCGGTGTGTTACCTCTGGATTCGCCGTCAGAAGAAGACCCGCTCGGACTTTTATCTTGATAGTCTTCTTCCGGTCCGGATTGGAACGGCTCGGCTTCCAGCTCAGGCTGACCCGGGTCCGGGCAGACCAGTCCCGTGTCCGGGTAGTGCCGACAGTCCGCTAAAATGTCCCGGATGAGGAAGGAGGAGCCGGCGCTGCGGGGCTGCAGCTCAGCGGGCAGCAGCGGAGACTCTAGCCGGAGAACGCGCTCCCTGCGCGGGGAGGGAGGCGCCGAGCAGCCGCAGCTGCCGCCCGGGCTGAGCTCCGGAGGCTGCGCACGGGGGAGGAGCGCGCCGGGCCGCCCGAGGGAGAGCAGCGAGTCGATGCGGAACCCGGAGCCCCCGGAGGCGGAGACCTCCATCTCCGGCCAGACTCAGGTGAGCGCGTGCAGGCAGGTGTCGAGCACAAACATCACAGGTGAAGCAGCAGAGTCAGGTGAGCGCGCGCAGCCAGGTGAAACCGCGGAGTCCAGCAGCCAAACGTGTGACGGAAAACTTTAAATGTTAGTTTGATTCTGACGTAATTCTCAAAATAACACAAAATCAGATTTTAGATAAAAATAGTAAAAACTAAAAGTCCAAAGTGTTTAACCGCTGAGTGATGATCATTGATCCAGAGGGAAAGTGATCGATCAGCAGCTGATATCAGGGGCACGAGACACAGAGACAGAGACGCACGGAGAGAGTGTGTGTGAAGAAGGATGTACAGATTTATTCATCTGCTCCTCCTCCAGTCTGTGTGTGTGTGTGTGTGTGTGTGTGTGTGCGCGCGCGCGTGTGAGAGAGAGAGAGAGATCTGATACACCTCCCTCAAACCACAGAAGAGTTAAATATCAGGTAAGGGCTTGTTGTTTATTTCTGAGAGCCAGTGAAGCCACAAATTCAAGAATTACTTTTTTTTAGATTGCCAAAATGTTTAAAATTTAGAGAAAAGAAAATGGCAAAAAAGATGTGATAAATTTTTTTTAAAAAAAGGCCATTTTTAAAAAAAAAAGAATAACAAAAAAGCCATAATGTTTTCTTTCAAAACTGGCAGAAATTTTTACATAAAAAAATTTCACCAAAATAATAAAAAAACAAAAAACCCACCAAAATGTTTTCTTTAAAGTCACCACAAATGTGTAAAGAAAAAAAAATGCGTTCCAAACCTGCCTGCGTGTTTGTTTGTTTTTTGTTTGTTTTTTTAAATCACTGTCACTGTTTTCGGCCACATTTTAAATAACATGTACAGTGATTTCGATGAAATATCACCATATTAACCTCACATTGTTTGTTTGTTTTTGACCAGAGTTTGTCGCACACGATGTACGCGGAGGACCGTCGAGCTGGAGCGGAAACCAGTTTGACTGGAAACCAAATCAGACGGACACGAAGTCCGACTGGAGACGGAGACGAAGTGAAACCTGTTGACAGTTCTGACTGATATCAGTGAATATTTCACAGCATCATCAGCATAAAAATGTACAACACGTCTGACGTGTCGTCACAGAGGGTTTAATTTACATAGAAAAGAGTGAAGGAGCCGGTACAGAGCCCTGAGGGACTCCTCCTCCTGCTCCTCCTGCTCCGGTTGTGTTTTGGATGAAGATCGTCACACAGTTTTATCGAGTGTTTTTTATTGTCGTTCATGTTGAACTCGTTTGGTCCTCAGGTCAGTCCAGAGCGTACGTCCCCAGACCCTGAGCTCCTCTCCTGGACACCGAGTCCGACTGTTGAGCCCTGAACGCCCGCTGACGAGCCTCCTCGTCCCTGAAGGTGTCCAGAGCAGGAGCCACCTAAGGAGGAGGAGCAGGAGGAGCAGGAGGAGAAGGAGGAGGTCAGCTGATTTAATGTTTCTGTAAAAATATCGATCTGTGCAGCAAAAAAGAAAAAAAAAAGTTGTTACCTGTGTGAGGCGGGGCTGCGTGGGCGGAGTCTGCTGGATGACAGGCAGCGACCTGCTTCTCCTCAGGAGGCTCGTCCTGGTGTCGGGGATATTCCCGGGCTTTATCTGCACACACACACACACACAGATAAACTCCCTGTTATTTTAGCACCAAGGTCAGAAGAAATCGATCGCTTTTGTTGGACTTTGAGGATTTAAATCAGCTTCCTTTAAATGTTTCCGACCCCGAATGAGACGCCGCAGAAACATCAGACCAACGAACGGTGGAGCAACGAAACAAGACGTTTATTAAGACTGAATGTTTTTCTCTAACGATGGTTAAACGATGCCCCCTTTGTATATGGTTTGTTTGTGTGGTTGTTTTGCAGTTGTTTAGTTTAGTTCAGTTCAGTTCAGTTCAGTTCAGTTCAGTTCAGTTCAGTTCAGTTTGCTTCTCTGTTTGTTTAGTTCAATGTTATAAAATCTGTTTTTTTAAGGTTACTGTATGGATGAAACCTGGTACAAGATTAAACAACACTGATGACATCACCACGCCGCTCTCCACAGGGTGATGACATCACTGTGATGAAGCCCATGGCAGCGACTGAAAGCTCTCACCCTCTGCTGCTGTTTGTGGTCGGCGGTTCGGTTCCTGCTCAGCTGCTCGTCGATCCAGCGGCGAGCGTACTGATGAGAGAGGAGGTCCCCCAGAGGAGACGACGCCCTGAGGGACACGTCCAACAGAGGCAGGGCAATGACCATCAAATCAGTAATCAATAGCCATCAATCAATTATCGTCTCTGGGGCTGTTCCTCTCACCTGGTTTTGACTCCAAACACAATGTCGGGGATCGCCGGGTGCTGTGAAGCCCTGCCCTCCTGTGGCTGGGGGGCAGGGTTTTTGGTGTTGGCTCCGTCCCTCTTCGCGCGGTACTGACTCAGCTCTTTGGACGTCACCAGACCGGACCGCACGGCATCCCGGTTCAGAGCCACAAAGTCGGGGGCGAGCGGTCCGTGAGGAGCCGAGTCTTCACAGCGGGACTGAACTCTCCAACTGGACAGAACTGACACCAGAGAGCACGCTCAGAGACTACAGCTCCCAGCAGGCCTCTGAGGGCACGCTCAGAGACTACAGCTCCCAGCAGGCCTCTGAGAGCACGCTCAGAGACTACAGCTCCCAGCAGGCCTCTGAGAGCACGCTCAGAGACTACAGCTCCCAGCAGGCCACACTGCGAGCTGCAATCTCAAATAACAATAATAACAATAACACCCTCAGGGGTCCGGGCTGAGCCCCCGGGGTCCTCAGATCACAGAGACGGCCTCGCACCACCCGAACCTAAAACTTTATTTTAGCAAAACTTTATTAATGTGTCTTTGTGCGGACGATTCAGAGCCGCTCATAGATCGTCAGAATCACAAACCTGAAAACACGCGACACGTGTCATCAATACATGAATACATACATACATGTATACCTGTAAAACAGGAAATAATGAAGCAGAATTAAAAATATAATCTGAGACCAAAACTCAGAGAGAAGTTCTGCCTCCAAACAGCAGCCGATCAGGTATCAATCAAATAATCACCAACATCTAATCTACAAAACAACAGATTTATTAACAAATCAATAAAAACAAATCTGATACGTCCTCACAGAGATAGATACAACACACACACACACACACACACACACACGCAGAGGTGTGCGTGTGTGTGTGACAGCAGTGATTGTTGCCTGAAGGCATGTTTCCTTCATGCAAACACACAGTGACAGCTGACCGCTGCTACACTGCAGCACACACACACACACACACACACACACACACACACACACACACACACAGACACACACAGACACACACACACACAGACACACACACACACACACACAGACACACACACACACACACACACACACACACACACACACACACACACACACACACACACACACAGACACACACACACACACACACACACACACACACACACACACACAGACACACACACACACAGACACACACACACAGACACACACAGACACACACACACACACACACACACACACACACACACACACACACACACACACACACACACACACAGACACACACACAGACACACACACACACACAGACACACACACACACACACACACACACACACACACATCAAACTGAGCCTCGTCGTGTTCTGGAGATGCTAACAAACACGCTAACAATCATTAGCACAGTGAGGTCCAGCATGTTAAACACCACTGTGCTAATGCTAATGCTACATGCTAATGTGTTGTTTATTGTTGTTTGTAGTGGGCGGGGCTTACCGTCGGACACGCCCCCATCTCTGTTTGAGCTGCTGGTTCCAAAAGTGAAATCTGGACCTGGAACTGAATGACCTCTGGACCGACTCTGACCCAGAGGGGCCTGTGGGACAGGATGACATCATCTTCATCATCATCATCATCATCATTACATACAATCAGCCAGCTGGAGTTTTATAACCAAAATATCTCCACCTCCTTCACAATAAAAGCCCTGCAGGTTCTTCACAGTAAAAGTCTTTACCTCCTTCACAATAAAAGCCCTGCACCTCCTTCACAGTAAAAGCCTGCACCTCCTCAAAATATTTTGTGTGATGTTTTATTTGTGAAGTGTGATTCTGTTTCCTGTGATGTCATCACCTTGATGTGCAGCGGATTGGTCAGCATGGAGTCTCTGACCACGCCCAGCCACGGCGAAGACATGTGTCCTCTCTGACTGACGAAGACTGAAAGTCTCTGCTGTGGACAGACAGCAGGTATTAGTACTGAGAGTACTGCAAGTAATGAGAGTACTGTAAGTACTGTGAGTAGTGTTTGTTGAGAGTTTTCACGTAGTCTGAAACAGAAAAAAACAACATATTTGAAAGGATCCTCGGCTCGAGGTCACTTCCTGTGAGCTTTCAGTGGAGTCTCACGGTCTTCTGCTGCGTTCATGTGACGTCAGAAACTCGTAGTTTCAGAGTTGGTTGCGTTCAGAGTCCTGGATCTGTTATAAACCCCTAAATATCATAATCATAGGTGTGTTGATGAGCTTTGAGGTGGTCGTCATGGAGATTTAAACCGTCAGGAGTGAAAACTCAGAAAAGATGTAAGTGTCCCTTTAGTGCATTTGCTGTGATCTGATTGGACAGATTCTACGAGAGGAAAGAACGCAAGTTTTTATTTTTAATTTTCACTCACACAGGAAGTGGTGCTGCGAGGCAGATTTAACCCTTTAAAACCTGCAGCCCCCTCAGTGCTGCTTTCAGATGCCTTTCACAAGCATTTAACCCTTTCAATGTGATTTTTTTTAACCTTTAAAAAAAAACACTGGGGAGAAGGCATGAGCAACAAAAGAAAAAAATACCCAAAAATTAGCAAGAAATTAGTGAAAAGTACAAGAAAATTAATTAAATAAATAAATAAATGTATTTAAATAAATGCCCTTATTTATTGAGTAATTACACAATTAATTAATTTTAAAAAAAGGAAATGATTTGAAAACTAGTAGAAAATACATTTTTTAAAATGTATTTATTTATTAAGTATTTAATTAATGAAAAATGAAATGACCTCAAAAATTAGTAAAAATATATAAATACATTTAAATATATTTATTTATTATTTATCATGTAATTAATTAATTAAAGAAAGGAATGTACTGATTTTCAAACAGGAAATGACCCAAAGGGTTGCTTAAAATTATGATAATTCTGTAACAATTTTAAATAGGTTATTATAATAATTGGCACAGTTTTACTTACCCTACCTTTTCAAAAATAACAATTTTCAAAATCTACTAATTTCTTGTAATTTGTGGGACTTTTCCTCCCCAATTTCTTGTTTTTTTATCCAACAGAAATTGCACCAATTTACTGAGTTTTCAAAGGGTTAAATTTTTTGTGTCAAAATGTTGATGAGGTTGTGAATGAAGCTTTCTTCCTTCTGGAGACCAATCAGAACAGTCGCCTTTAAATGATGCCTCAAACTGACTACATGTCAATACATTTTAAAAATATGAAAGACTTTAAAAATCAGTTAAACAGAAAACAACGTGTCACAGAACATGTGACAAAAAAACCTACGAACACTTTAAAACAGCTCATTATTTTCACCAGAAAACTTCCTCTGACAGAACAACACTGCCACTGCTGTGAACAGAAAAACTCACATTCAAAGCAAAACAAAAAATGATATGAAATATAATAATAATAATAATAATACATTTAGGAGCCTTACAAAGCAGAGTTAACAACCAACAGATGAAATAAATGAACAAGACAAACTGATAAAACGGATCAGACTGAAGAGTTTAAAAAGACGTCTGAAGTTTTCATGTAAACCGGCTCATTTCGGGTCGTTTCTGAATGTTTCCTGGTAAACTGAGCTCGGATGAACCAGGACGCTCAGACAGCCGCCGTGCTCACTCATTCTCTCTGCGGGCGTTTACACATACTTTGGTGATATTTTACGGATAATGAAGGTCATTTTTAAATGATAAAGATAACTCACAGAAAATCAGCTGTTGCCTGGATCCTCTGGTGTCAAGCTGCTGCGTTGCTATGGAAACAGGACGCTAAACTTAGACGTAAAAATGAAGCAGACAATAAAAGAGAGCTGAAAGTGAAACAGAGTGGGACCTCTCTGCACTGAACTGCTCTGCTTATTATTGTTATTAAGATAATGATATAATAATAATTTAAAAAATGAAGTTATTGCAGGGAAACAGGAACACGGAGAGGTCAAAGGTGATCATGAGAGATCGGTGAGCACCGGAAGTGACCGTGAGGCGGCGGCAGAGAGCGCTGATGCGTTTAGGGACCGTCGGGAACAATGTAAAAGCTGAGGAATAAAAAGGTAGAAGAGGTGAAAACACAAAACAGTTTTTGGTAATATGCAATAATAACAACATACGATATTATCTGGGCAGGATGTTACTGGTAACAGTTTATTTTGCAGGTACCTTTTTTACTTGAAAGTTTCTTGTTAAAAAACAAAATTAACTTAATAAATAAATCAAGTATAATATAATACACATAATACACAACAACAACAACAACAACAACAACAACAACAATAATAATAATAATAATATTAAGAAGATGCTTATCACGAATAATAATAATAGTTGTATTATTTGGTACTAATTTTAGGGAAAATGTTGTATGTTATTTTAGTCATCTGCAATAACTTTTTTTTCAGGAATTTCTTTGACAGAAAAGCTGCATAATACATTTTAAATCATGTAAATCCCACACTCTGGCGCTTTAATTCAACTTTTTAAAACATTTTTTCCTTGAAGAATTATAAAAATCAATGAAGTCTTTGTTTTCTTTGTGTTTAACCCTTTGAAACCGGAACAGCTGAAGTTTCCTTGTGCTGGTTTAGATTCCTTTCACAAGTATTTAAAGCTTCAAACTAAGAACAACTTGGTTTTATTTCTTTCAAAAATGGTGAAAAGGGCATCAAGCAACTCAAGAAATGTCTCGCAAACTGCAAGAAGAACGTAGATTTAGATTTTTTAAAAAGAAACAAAGCTCGGGGAAAATGTCCATTCAGCTATATTTATAATTATAATGACTGTGCATTTAAAATAATGTTACAGAATTATTATAATTCTTATTATTTCTTAAGCATTCTTTCAGGCCAAACTCATTTCAGGGGGTTGTTATGTTTTTGTTTTGTTTTTTAAATAATAATTTTGTACTATTTTGAGTCATTTATTCTTAAATTGCTCATTGCCTTCTTAACATGTTTTTTAGGGGAAAAAAATCGATCCAATTGGCTCAGGACTCAAAGGGTTAACTGTCGCGTCATTTGAATCTGAGATTTTCGAGTAAACCGAACGCAGCACGTCTGTGACGTCACTTTAAACGTCTAACTCTGTTTGACAAAGATCGTCTATTAAAATCAGATTTACTCCTCGGTAAAAGTACAAACCCTCCTCCAGCAGGGACACGAGGCGTTGCCATAGCAACCCACCCCGACCACTTTAATCACCGATTAAAGTGCTTAATCCTTCCTCTGTTCATGTTTTAATAACTGTCATCGATAAAGTTTTTATTTTTGTTGTCTTGTGTTGAAGCCTCCGTTCCCCGGAAACCCGTCAGAGTGAGACGTCAGTGTTTCCGGTTGCTCTCCGCTGTAAACATACGTATCTGTTAGCGGACAGCTGCTCTCATGTTTCCCCGGCTCTCGGTGCTTTCTCTCGGCGCAAACGCTCTCTGACAGCCCGCTCCCGGTGTGTCTGTCCCCGCCGTGTCCGCAGGGATGCTCCGGTCCTGGCTCCAGGCGGCGGTGGTCCTCTGGCTCGTCCCGGGCGGTGCGGGAGCCGCAGCCCGGCTGTACACGGAGGAGGACCCGCTGGTGATCCTGAGCGGCAGCAGTCTGAAGCCCACCGTCACCAACTCGTCCTCGGCCTGGCTGGTCCAGTTCTTCTCCTCCTGGTGCGGACACTGCATCCAGTACTCCAGCACCTGGAAGGCTCTGGCCCAGGACGTCAAAGGTACCGCAGCGCACACACCGGGCCCGGAACGCCGTCCGCCGCTCCGGTCTGAGCCACGTTCATTTGTAAACACCAGACTCCATTTAAATATCATCATTTATTTTGTCAAGTCTTATCAGTCAAACGACGAAGAGTGTTCAAGTATAACTCTGTGCATTTCCCGATTCTGTATTGACCCATCTTTAGTTCGGCATTAATACAGTCCAAAAATGTAACTATTTATTACAGAAAAATATCAACTCCACCCGGTGTGACTCACACTCACTGACATGTTTGAAGTTCTGCGAAGCGACTGAAAAGTAACAGATTTCTTCATGAAGTTCTGAGTGGGTTCTTACACTGGTGTAAATTTGCTACCAGGAGAATGCTCACAGGTCACCGGTCACACACCCGGTCCGGTTCCCCGTCCGCCGCCCCGCTCCATGCCGCTCTCCTTTGTTAACAGCACCACCAGACTCCATTCGAAATACAGCTATTTATCTTGTCATTGCTCATCGGTCAAACGCAAACAGGTCAGGTATCACTCTGTGTATGTCTGATTCCAACATAACTCCACTTTATGTCGGCATTAATGGAATCCCCCAAAAAACTATTCATTACAGAAAAATCTCAACTCTTTGTTGTATGAC
>NC_142179.1:830000-882500 GCF_026936395.1 Plectropomus leopardus
ATACCCTCGAGGGGGAGGAGCTTAAGGTCTTCAAGGACTTTGTCATTCTGGTTGCCAAGGTAACCACCGAATCCGCCCCTTGAAGGGACACGCCCGCAAATTAAACACAAAGATCCTCAGCGGTTTGAGGAGGAGATTTATCAGGTCTGTCTCTGCTTCTCTGTCTGTCTCTGTTCTCTGTGTCTCTGTCCTCTGTGTCTCTGTGTCTCTGTCTGTCTCTGTCTCTCTGTGTCTCTACCTGTCCAGCTGTATCCAGGTGGGGGTTCTGTTGTGAAGCTGATGGAGACGCTCTCTGATTGGCTGCTCAGTCTGCCGCTGCCACGAATCCCGTATCAGGCCGTCCTGGACCTGGTGGACAACAAGATGAGGGTGAGACACACACACACATACACACACACACACACACACACACACACACACACACAAACAAACACACGCACTGACACCGAGCAGCAGCAGCTGACTTCCTGTTTCCTGTCCAGATCTCAGGTGTGTTTCTGGGGGCGGAGCTTCGCTGGGTTGGTTGCCAGGGCAGCAGGGCGGGGCTTCGAGGTTACCCATGTTCCCTCTGGACTCTGTTCCACGTCCTGACCGTCCAACACGACGCCACGCCCACCGCACTGGAGAACACAGGTACACACACACACACACACACACACAGACACTGAACACACACACACACACACACACACACACACACACACACACACACAGACACTGAATGCACACACACACACATACAGACACTGAACACACACACACACACACACACACACAGACACTGAACACACACACACACACACACACACAGACACTGAACACACACACACACACACACACACACAGACACTGAACACACACACACACACACACACACACACACACATACACAGACACTGAATGCACACACACACACACACACACACACACACACTCTGCTGTAGAGATCTCCCCGTGTGTGACTTCAGTTTCAGGTGAGTCTTATTTTCGACCTGCTGCAGGTCTGGAGGGCGAGGCGGCGCCGGTGCTGCAGGTGATGCGTCGGTACATCCGGACGTTTTTCGGCTGCGAGGACTGCGGTCGACACTTCGAGCAGGCGGCGGCCGCCAGCATGGACCGAGTCCAGAACCGAGAGGAGCAGATCCTCTGGCTCTGGAACCAGCACAACGCCGTCAACTACAGACTGGCCGGTAAATACTACTGCTGATATCACTACTGCTACTACTACTGCTGCCACTGCTACTAACTAATATTGATACCACTACATCTACTGCTGCTATTACAAAGTAAAAAACAATGCAAATTTTTTTTCTCCATTGATCATCCAAAAAAAATCTATAAAGAAAATTTTGGTTAATTAGACCTTTTCAAACTTTTTATTTTGGAGATTCTTTTAATTTACAATTCTTTATTTACAAACTTCCAAAATATTTTCTTTAAAAAGCATCATATTTGAGATGGCCTAAATGGCCAAAATGTTCTTTAATATCTTCTTTTTTCTTTATGTTAACTGTTTACTCCTCCTCCTCCTCCTTCTCTTGCTTATGATCCTCCTCCTCCTCCTCCTCCTCCTCCTCCTCCTTGCTCCCTCTGCTCCTCTTGCTCCTCCAGGCTCCCTGAGTGATGACCCCCTCTTCCCTAAAGCTCCGTGGCCGAGCCCCGCCCTCTGCGCCTCCTGCCACGAGGAGAAAAACGGCGTCCACGTCTGGAACCAAGACAAAGTCCTCGTCTTCCTCAGACAGCACTACGGAGCCTCCAACATTTCCCCAAAATACTCCTTGACTCCCCCTCGACTCCCTGCACCTCCTCCCGATCCTGATCCTGCACAGACCCGCCTGCCTCAGGAGGAACACCGAGGAGGAGAGAGGAGGGAGTCAGAAAAGAAACCCGAGGAGCAGCCGGAGCCTCGACCGGGACAGCCGGCTGTGAGGGGGGAGGAGAAGGAGGAGACGCTGAGTGTGAGGGGAAGAGGAGCAGGAGGGGCAGGAGCAGCAGGAGGAGGAGCAGGAGTGTGGATCCTGGGTCTGGGGTTCAACAGCGTGGACATGAGTCTGTGTGTGGTGCTCTACGTCTGCTCCTGCCTCTTCATCATGCTCCTCTTCTTCTTCTTCAAAGTCCGCTCCAGGAGGTGGAAGCTCCGCTACGCCCGCCTCCACGTTTAACCAGGACCAGTCTGACCTGGACCAGACCGACCTGGACCAGTCAAACCTGGACCAGTCAAACCAGGACTATGTTTGACCTGGACCAGACTGACCTGTACCAGACTGACCTGTACCAGGCTGACCTGGACCAGTCAAACCAGGACCAGTCTGACCTGAACCAGACTGACCTGGACCAGTCTGACCAAGACCAGTCTGACCTGGACTAGTAATACCAGAAACAGACGGACCTTGACCAGTCTGACCAAGACCAGATTAACCAGAACCAGACTGACCTGGGCCAGTTTAACCAGAGCCAGTCTGACCCGGACTAGTCTGTCTGACCTGGACCAGTCTGTCTGACCTGGACCAGTCTGTCTGACCTGGACCAGTTAAACCAGGACCAGTTAAACCAGAACCATTTAACCCAGGACCGGACTGGTCCTGTGGGGGGCCACAGGTGTGTCTCTCTCACCTGTCAGTTAGGGGATCTGATGTATTTATAGAATAAATTTTAAATTGCACCATGTGACCAGGTGACCATGTGATCAGGTGACCAGGTGACCAGGTGACTAGTGACCATGTGACCAGGTGACCATGTGACCATGTGATCAGGTGACCATGTGACCAGGTGTGTGTTCACCTGTGTGTCGTAACGGGATTTAAAGGTGATGATGGGACACCAATGGGACCTAACTGTTTCTGCTGTGTTCACTTTGTGCCAAACGTTGAACCTGATGACAGACGACACACCTGTCCTCTCAGGCCCCGCCCCCGTCTGCACAAACACTGGACTGTGTGTGTGTATTCTTGTATTTGCTACTTAGTGAGGACCATGCATTTTTAAAACCTACTTTGTCCGGTCCCCACATCTTCAGAGGCCTGTTTTAGGGTTAAGACCAAGTGTTAGTGTTCAGGTGAGATTTAGGTTAAGATCAGAGTTAGAGTGAAGGAAAGGGGGCAAGGGAGTGCATTTTGTCAATTACAGTCCTCACAAAGATGGTATAAGTACAAGAATGAGTGTGTGTGTGTGTGTGTGTGTGTGTGTGTGTACTTCTCTATACTGTGAAACTTGGGGCCGTCTTGGTGAATGGATCTCTGTCTGATTGATTTGTAGTACGGTTAATAGGTCAGGTGTGATTTGGCGCCCCCTGTGGTGACTGCTGGCTGCTGAAACATAACAGTTTATATTAGTGAGAAACTGAACGCTGACACTTTTGGATAGAAAGTTTAAAATAGATATATTTTAACTGTTTTTTTTTTTTTTTTAAGAAAAACAAAACATAAAGACTCATTAGTAGTTGAGAATTTAAAAAACTGATCACAATACATGGGATGATGAATTTTATAATTTTATCTTCAGTATTTTAACAATAACACATTAAAATGATCAGTTAAACCTGCCCCACTGTGTGTATATGGAAAAATGTGACCACCTTCAGCTCTCACTAAATGAGTTTCAGTAAAATCTATAAACACTCACTTGATTTCATGTGACTTAAATGTCTGAGCTACAATGATAATAAGGGAGCCGATATTTAAAAACATTACATATAATTTATAAAATATTGCGTCACAAATTAAACTGTATGTCTGATGTGATTGATTACAGACTGTCCTGCTGTGCTTTAAACTCTGGCTTCATTAACAAGAAAAAACTAACAAGAACTCTGAAACAAGAAACAAAGACTAAAAAGTGTAATTATATATAATTTATATATAATTTAATTATATATAATAATTATTATAAAATGATTTAATTATTAGTAGTAAAAAATCAAAATGTTACTTGTAGACCTAGTTTTAGATCTAGATTTTTAGATTTGTTTTGAAAATGCAAAATGAAATAAAATTAAGATGAAAAAATAAGAATATAAGTAAAAATCAACAGCAGAATGCCCTTGAGACATATTCAGTAAACCACGTAAATATTTTACGGCCAAAAAGGAGGAAGTGATTACTTATCAAATCCCACCCCCTTTTAAAAATTTGTTAAAAAACAATTAACATTAAACATGATTGAGCCCACTTTTCTCCCTATTTTTCAAAAACATTGAAATAACAAAAGATTAAACATTCAAGACGAAACAAAAACAGATTAATCAAAGATTTAATGTGACCAATATTTAACACGTGATTATTAAAGAGCAGCCGCAGTCACCGACAGCAAAAACGCTTTATAAAGACATCAAATCTGTAAAGAAATAATATTTAAAATGTATTTTAATAAAAATTAATTAATTGTCCAGATAAACACAGTGATGTCACCCAGTGATGTCATGAGTCTGACAACTGAAAATCTTTATTAAATATCTCAAACAGCTGATTGTGATGAACATCATGTGACTGTTAAATAAGTGACATCATCATAGTACACCTGAACACACAGGTACTCATCACTTTCACTCATCTTTAATATATTTTAAGTTAAGGAATCTATTAAAAATGATCTGTTGGTTCTTTGCCTAGAAATAAAACTGAAAAGGATCATTTTAAATTAAAAGAGAAAATGACAAAAATAGGGGGAAAAAATCCATCTGATAGAATCAGACAAAGGTTAAATATGAGAGTGAGAAATGGTTCAATCTAAATTTAAAATCACAAATAAATTACTCTCGTGTATTGTGAATAATGCATTTATTTGTGTCCAAATAAATAAAATGTATTTTTGTTAAATCTGGTATAATGTTTAAGCGCTGAGAGAGAAAAAGGGAAAATGAAAATAAAAAACTTGAAATCTAAAATGCTAACTTTGGAAATCTGAAATAGAAATACACAAAGACCTGCATTTTACAACCTTTATTTGAAAAAAGAGAAAAGAAAACATTAGTTTTTGAGTATTTTTTCAGTCTATATTTTTGATTTCAGATAAATTTCACTTTCCATTTTTTAACTGGCATTTTTAAAAGTATTGTTATTATTAATTTTTAATTCCCTTTTGAAGTTTTTTCTTTTTTTTTTAAATAATGTTATGTTCAGATTATTAGTAAGAGGTGTAGTAAAGTCCTGGTTAAAATGTTTTTTTTGTTTTATTTTTTTAATTTTCTCTTATTCTTAATTTATTCCTCCTGTTGATTTTGTTATATTAATGTGACTTATTTTTTTACATTTGAACATTAGATTATTTTCTGGACTCCAGTGATCCTCCGTACTGTGTGTGTCAGTAACATCATGTGTGTCATCAGATTTTTCTCTGCAGTGACTCTCAGTGTAGATTAATTAATTTATTATCAGTTTTTATTTTCCTGCTGCAGATATTTGTGACGATGAGTCAGGAGTGGCGGAGGCTTCCCTCCATGATAAAAGCTGTTTTATCAGCTGGCACCTGAACGCATCGTCCTCCTGCTGATGTCACTTCCTGTGTTTTTAGTGAGATGTAAATAATCCGTCTGAATAAATCATGTTGCAGCTCCCTGACTCCTTTTCACTGCAGGTGGCTGCTTCTCCGAGCCTCTGAGCAAGGCAGCGGCTCGGCCTCAGACTGAAGCTGCTGGTCTGAAACCAGTTCTTAAAACTGCAGGAGGCGACAGTCTGACCTTTGACCTCAGCAGGTTGGTTCAATCTTAATTAAAGAAAAAGATCAATTTCACAGCTGTAGTTCCTCTGATGATGCTAACACGCTAATGTTTAACATGCACGGCTAAATTGATCATGTTAGCATGCTAACATTAGCCAGTTAACAGTAAACACAGACTCTGTCTCTGCTGATTAAATGTCATCACCTCTGCAGGTGTTGGTCACGAAAAAATCACAGAGGCATAGAAGTGGCGAAAAAACCCTCAAAACACTAATCAGTGTCATGTTATAACAAGAAAAGTTTCTTGTTATAACATGAAAATATCCTGTAAAAATTTGAAAAATATCTTAGTTTCCACAGTGTATTTTAGGCTTATTGTAGGAGCTGAGCTGCAAATTCACTGATTACACTCAAATACACAATCTGGACTACATTTAGGACACATGCATCAACACACACACAGTTATCACAACAGGAAGAAGAAAAGAGACTAAAATGAGACAAACAGTCACTAAGGGGTTAATAACTGAAAAGTCACAAATATCCCCAAAATACATGAATATACATATATATATATATATATATACATATATATATATATATATATATATATATATATATATATATATATATATATATATATATGTATAATTATAATGTATAATTAATATATTTTCTAATAATACGCCGGTGAGTCTGCAGTTTTCATATGTTTGTAGCTACTTTTTACAGAGTTTCATATTTTGATTATTACTAAAAATGACAGATATCAGTGACGGTCATCATCAGAAACTGTTAGATCAGAGATGTGCGTTTGTATTTCGGGCTCAGGTCACTGATTAACGCACATGTTCAGGGATCAGAGCGGGCGGATTGGATCTGAACACAAAAACACCTGATTGCTGCCTGACTCCTGTGTGGAGCTCCAGGACTGGTGGGTCCAACAAACCCAGGACTTTGACCCAGCAGACAGCTGTTCATGTCCTGTGTGCAACAAAAAGGCAACTCTGAGTTACTTTAAGTATTCATGTCTGAATTCACAAAATGTTCTTAACCCTGAGAAACCTGGATTGACATCACTTTAATTGTTTCTTTTTTAAAAACATGGCAAAAAAGCAACGTGCAAGAAAAGTTCTGAAAAATTCTAAGAAATGAGTAGATTTAGAAAATAATAAGGAAATTTGTTCAGAGAAATATTGAACTATTGATGTTTATCATAACTATATATGTAAAACTGTTAACAAATTGCTTTTTTTCTCCTTTTTTTTTAAACTTACCCCCTTTTTGTACTTGTATGCTCGTTTTTTATGTATGTGTTCATTTTTAGGTAATTTTCTTGTACTTAAAAGAAAAAAAATGCCATGCTAATTTTGGGGTCAATTCTTTTTTAGTGGCTCCTGGTCTTCTTCCCATGTTTTTGAAAGAAATCAAACCAATTTACCCAGGTCTCAAAGGGTTAACTTTCATAAGTTTCAAGGTATAAGGTAGATTAATTCATAGAAATGAAAATTTGTCCCTAACAACTCAGAACAAACAAAGAAACTCACTTATTTTGACCCAAACCATCATGTTTTCCTAAATGTAAGCACCTCTGTTAATGGCGAAATGTGTCCTATGACTCCGTAGTATGAAGACGTGTTTAAAAACGTCCGATAGTCACCGGAGTTAAGCGGATTCATCCTGCGGGGAGCATGAATCCTGACGCACCATCACCATGGCCCCGCCCCCACAGAGATCATGACAACATTTACCTGAGATCAGCTGACATGTTGACACCAGGTGGAGGTGAAGGAGCTCTACAGAGTGACAAACACACACACACACACACACACACACACACACACACATTCACATTCACTCACACACACATACACACACACACACACACACACAGCTGGCTGCTTAGCTACTGTACTGGTCCTTATTTAGCCTCAACACCCCTCCTCCTCCCTCCGTTACCCATCCAACATCCACCCACCTGTCTCTCTCTCTCTCTTTAATATTAGATGGAGAACTTTAAATACAGACACCGAAACCTGTCTGTCTCTCTGTCTGTCTCTGTCTTTCTGTCTAACTGTTCAATAAGAGACAGACATATGAGTGTCTCCGTGTCTGCTGTTAGAAACTATTCTGAACTATATGTGATGATGGAAGCAGAAAGCTGCTGCTTTGTGTGTGTGTGTGTGTGTGTTTGTGTGTGTGCGTGCGTGCATACGCGCGCGTGTGTGTGTGTGTGTGTGTGTGTGTGCGTGCGTGCGTGCGTGCGTGCGTGCGTGCGTGTGCAGCCTGGCACACAGTCGCAGTATGCACACTATGTACTCGGCATGCCAACTCAGCCTCGGCACTGCAATGCAGCGCTGTGCATTTGGCCAAGTCATGCCACACACACACACACACACACACACACACACACACACACACACACACACACACACACACACAGTGTTTGTTGCAGTGTGTGTGTGTGTGTGTTAGTGTGTGTGTGTGTGTGTGTGTAACATTGTCCACATGTGAGTGTATTAATATTCAACCTTGCAGTGAGTCTGTAGCAGCAGATGATGCTCTCTCTCTCTGTGTGTTTCTGTCTCTCTCTGTGTCTCTCTGTCTCTCTCTGTCTCTCTCTCTCTCTCTGTCTCTCTCTGTGTCTCTCTGTCTCTCTCTGTCTCTCTGTCTCTCTCTGTGTCTCTCTCTGTCTCTTTCTCTCTCTCTCTCTCTCTCTCTCTCTCTCGTCCTCTGCAGGGCAGTTAGCCGCATTAGCTCCCTCGCTGTCCTCAGATGACTCCTCCTCTTCCTCCCTCCTCCTCCACCTCCTCCTCCTCCTCCTCGGCTGTCTGCTGTGTCTCTACCTCCCCCCTCCTCCCCCTTCCTCCCCCCTCCTGTGACACACCAGACGATGCGTTGACTGAGCGGAGGAGAAGAAGAAAACCTCTCCCAGCCAGCCGTCCTGCCTGCTGCATGGAGGAGAAGCTGAGGAGGAAGAGGAGCAGAGAGGAGGTGAAGAGTCTCTCTATGTTACTGTCTTTCTGTCAGCCTGTCTCACATCCGTCCTCCTCTAACTGTCTGTCCTGTCCGTCTCTGCACTCTCAAACTGTTTTCTGTTTCTCTTTAAACCGGCTCTCTGTCTGTTTACACTGTCGACTGTCTCTCTGTCCGTCCCTCTGTCTCTCTGTCCGTCCCTCTGTCTGTCTGTCTGTCTCTCTGAGCTGTCTCTCTGTCCCTCTGTCTGTATGTCCTTCTGTATGTCTGTCTGTCTGCTGCAGCTGCACTGTAAACAACAATACGACTGAACTGAGCTGAACTCTGAGTCAGGCTGAACTCACCTGGACTCTGCTGGAGCTCAGATCTGATCCAGGATCAGCACAAAGTCTCTGTTTTCAGCTGCTGCTGCTGCTGCTGCTGATGGTGATGATGATGATGGTGCAGCTCTGTGTGTGTGTGCTGTCGTGATGTGTGTGTAGATGATGTGGAGCTGCCGTCACGGTGATGTGGTCTGGCGTACAGTAACAGTGCTGCAGTGACTTCACAGGACCGTCCTCTGTCTCACATACAGGTCTACAGCTCAGTCCTGTACTGAGCTGGACCTGGAGACCAGACTGTCCCAGTTCAGAGTCGGGATGGGGAACTTTAAATCTGTTGTTGTTGATGATGTGCGAGAAATCTGAGTGACCTGCTGAAACTCATCACCAGAGACCCGGCGATACGATAATGTCACAATACAACATTATTGAGATCATAAACGTGTTGCAATGAGCCTAAAATCTGTATAACAAATATTTCAGTTTGCATGAACAATCTGAAAAACTTCGTCTTAATAGATTAAACAGTAGCTCAGTTATTTTTAATGTAGCAAAATGTATCAAGTGGACTGAAAGAGAGCTTGATTTTATGATCCTAGTAGGCCACCAAAAGTTACATTTGTATTTTCAATATTAATACGATACGATATTGTCATGATACTTAAATCACGCTACGATATTATTGTGATCTTAAACATGTTGCGATATGTTGTGTTTTGCGTTAACAAATATTGAAATTTAGATGAACAATTTGAAAACTTCATCTGATTAGATAGAAGTTATTTTTATTGTAGCAAAATGTATCAAGCAGACTGAAAAATGATTTTATAAACCTTGTAGGCCACCACTGGTTACATTTGTGTTTGCAATGTTAATAACTGATTTAATTAAAAAATCAATACTTTGCATCTGTGTAGTGATATGATATCATCATGCCAATATATCGTGATACAATGCTCTATCTGAACACCTCCGATACGATATTGTAACGATATTTAAGTCACAATCCAATATTATTGCGATCTTAAACGTGTTGCGATATGTTGTGGTTTGCGATAACAAATATTGAAATTTAGATGAACAATCTGAAAACTTTATTTTATTAGATAAAAGTTATTTTTATTATAGCAAAATTTACCAAGTGGACTAAAAAAGCACTTGATTTTATTTTTCTTTTAAGTCACCAAATGTTTAATTTGTATTTGCGATATTAAAAATGTGTAGAACAAAAAAATCAATACTTGTAGCAATATGATATCGCCATGCAAATTTATCACGATACAATGCTCTACATTTTTTTTCCCACCCTTAATATTCATGAAACTATTTTCCCCAAAAAGTGTAGCCTAAAATCTGTATAACAAGCTCTTCGCAGCAGAGTCTGAAACGAGCTGCAGACATGAGATTGTTTAACTGTTTGATTTTGGTGCATTAAGGTGACAGAATCATATTTAAATGATCCAATCTGCTGTCTGACCTGATCAGTCAAAAACAAACGTACTGATGCTGATCTGAGTCTGTTAGATCTGGATCACAGCAGGAACATTTCAGCTCGGTGCTGTTGTGAATTTGTGTTTTTGGAGTTTAGAAGAAGCTTTAAATCAGTGAAAGAGGTCTGAAGTGGATCAGAAACAGACTTTAACCAAGAGACAGCCGGTTGGTTTGCTGTGGAGACGGTGACATACAGGACGTTATCATCTGCATAGAAACACACACTGACATGTTCACGTGGAAAAGAAGAACTTATTCATAAATGACTCCATCCATCCACTGGTGTCAGATATCAGCAGGCTGCTCGCCACCTTAACCCTTTGAAAACCGAGCAAATTGGCTTGATTTCTTTTAAAACACTGGAAAAAGTTACAAGTCCAGAGTTAAAAGAAATTACCTGAAATTTAGAATTAAAAAAAAGAAAAAAGGTAAAAACAACAACAAACAAACAATAAAAAAGAGGTTAAAAAAAACCCAAATACATAGATTAAATAGTTAATAGTTATGACAATAATCATAAATACAGTTTTCTGGACATTTTTCCTTATGTTCTTTTTTATCATTAACTTAACTAATAATTCTCCTTTTTATAACTAATTTCGGTCATTTTGTCCTGTCAAATATTGTACCAAAAAAATAAACCTTTTTTATTTTAGAATTTTGAGTTTTTGAGGGGTGTTATTTTCTTTTTTTTTTATTATAGTTTTGAGTTTTTCAGGTGTTTTTTATTTTTGTTTTAGGTTTATATATGTATATATATCTTTTAATAATTCTGAGGGTTTTTTTCCTATTTTTTTTATCATTTTAATTTTTTCTTTTTAATTTGGGGTGTGTTTTTTTTCCTCATAATAATAATAACAATATGTGTATTTGTCCTTTTTTAAATTTGTTTTACAGTTTTGAGTTGTTTGGATGTGTTTTTTGTTTTGTTTTGTCCTTTTTTTAGTACTTCTACTTTTCATACTTCAATTAAATTTTCCTGATTAAACTACTTAACGTCCATCATTTTCAGTGCAGGACTTTTACTTGTCACGAACTATTTTACCAGGATAATATTTGTACTTTTACTTAAGTAAAGTATCTGACTACTACTTCCAGCACTGCAGGTATGTGAGTGAAGACGGACGGTGATGTGAACGATGAGCCGTCAGACTGAAAGCTCAGTCACATGACGATTCTGGTTTTTGTCAGAAATTATGTGAAATTATGAGATTTAATTTGTTATTTATGTAGACGAGAGAATCTTCAGGTGGAGCAGTTTTTGTGTCAGTGCAGACAAAACTGTGTTTTAGGTGTTTTTCTCGATGTGTCACTCAGAGTTATTTTGTGATGTATTTTGTGTATTTAGAAGAAGAGTGATGGAGACGGAGGAGAGGAGAAACTCAGAGGTGTCAGAGCCTCTCAGGTGTGATTGTTATTTTCTCAGTTTGTTCTGCAGGTAGACGAGAAGGTGTGAAACCGTCATCCTTTAAACCTCTCCTCCCTCTTCCTCCTCCCTCTTCCTCCTCTCCTCCCTCCTCCTCCCTCCTCTTCCCTCCTCCTCTGTCCTCCTCCCTCCTCCTCTCTCCTCCTCTGTCCTCCTCCCTCCTCCTCTCTCCTCCTCTGTCCTCCTCCCTCCTCCTCTCTCCTCCTCTGTCCTCCTCCCTCCTCCTCTCTCCTCCTCCCTCCTCCTCCCTCCTCCTCTCTCCTGTTGTAGCTGTTGCTGTGCTGAACTGACCTCCCTCCTGATGATCTGCAGTCTCTGCCGGCCCGTCTCGTTCTGACTCAATACCTCTGACCTGAACACCTCAGCACCTACAACCTGAACACCTCCCTCTGACCTCTGACCTCACTGACTCTCACAGCAACATGGATCTGAAACTTTTTGAATGTGACATCTGCAGGATCCCCGACACTTAAACGCTCTGGGCCGACCCCCTCTCCGTCGCCTCCTCCTTCAGTCCAACTCTGGCTGGTCAGGAAAGTCTCCTCGTAGCCGTCACTTCCTGTCCCGTCCTCCTCTGGACCGACGGCGTCCACCATGTCGGACGGGCTGCTGCAGGTGGAGATCCCGGACTTTGGCAGCAGCGTGCTGGGTAGCCTGAACGAGCAGCGGCTGCTGGGTCACTACTGCGACGTGTCCATCCTGGTGCAGGGTCAGGCCTTTAAGGCGCACCGGGCCGTTCTCGCCGCCTCCTCGCTCTACTTCAGAGACCTGTTCAGCTCTGCAGCCGACTCCTCCTCCTCCTCCTCCCAGGCGGTGTTTGAGCTGCCGTCCTCGGTGACGCCAACATGTTTCCAGCAGATTCTGTCCTTCTGCTACACGGGGCGCCTCAGCATGGCCTCCAGCGAGCAGCTTGTGCTCATGTACACCGCCGGATACCTGCAAATCCAGAACATCGTGGAGCGAGGCATGGAGCTGATGATGATGAAGACCTCCTCCTCCTCCTCGCCTCTCTGCTGTGACTCACAGGTGGGTTTAACCACACCAAGTGAATCCACGTAGAACAAATTTAGACCACGAATTGTCACAATATGTGCAGTTCAGACAGTTTGTAGAAAAAGCTGCGAGATGGTGAGAGGTAAACTTTAGAAACATAATGTACTTTGAGTTCAAAGGTTGATTACAGCAGCATCTAGTGGAGATTAAAGCAGCTGCAGCACTTTAAACCTGAGGCTGCTGATTGGTCAGAGCTTTGTCTAGCCACACCCCAAACAGCAATGTCACATGTTGTGTTTTTTCCCTTTCTTGTCAAGAGAAGAGTAAATGCTTTAATGCCAAGTTCCAGATTAAGGGGTCATTTTTAAATCATCAAACAGTAATATGTGAATCCTAAAGTATCAGCACTCTTTTTAACTTTATTTAAACACACTGATGAATTACAGACGACTTCAGCAGATGAGCTCGGAGGCTTTGACGCCCCGATGGTCCAGCAGCAGCACAGCGCCCCCCAGCTGCAGCAGGCCAGTCCAGACCAGCCGTCCCTGAGCCCCGAAGAGCTGCTGCTGGCCGTCAGCAGGATCAAACAGGAGAGAGCAGACACTCCTCCAGCTGAGGAGAACATAGGAGGAGCAGCAGGAGGAGGAGGAGAGGAGACCAGGTAAGAGCAACGTTCACTTCAGATCTGTCTGATCTTTTGGGGGTTTCCTGGTGGCCTTTAGAGGTGGTTCAGCTTTTATTCCTCATTTCCTCTTTATGGTTCAACTCAACTACCTTTTAGTACCAGGTCCTTTTTTTGCCCTTTTCTTCTTGGGATAGAGGGGTTGGGCGTCCTGATTCTCGGGATAGAGGGGGAGTGCATTCTGGTTCTTGTTAGGATAGAGGGGTAGGGTATTCTGGTTCTTGTTAGGATAGAGGGGTAGGGCTTTCTGATTCTTGTTAGGATAGAGGGGTAGGGCTTTCTGATTCTTGTTGGGATATAGTGGTAGGGTAACCTGATTCTTATGGGGACAGAGGGGTAGGGTGTCCTGATCCTTTTGGGATAGAGAGGTGGAGTGTCTTCATTCTTGTTGGGATAGACTGGGAGGGTGTCTTGATTCTTTTTGGATAGAGAGGTAGAGTCTCTTAACTCTTGTTGAGATAGAGGGGTAGGGCTTTTTGATTCTTGATGGGATAGAGCAGTAGGGTGTCAGGATTCCTGTTTGGATAGAGAGACAGGGTGTCTGGATTCCTATTGGGAATCTTGTTGGGACAGGGGTATAGGAGTGTCCCGATTCTTGTTTGGATAGAGGGGCAGGGTGATTCTTTTTGGGATAGAGGGGTTGGGTGTCTTGATTCCTGTTGGGATAGAGCAGTAGGGTTTCATGATTCTTATTGGGACAGAGGGGTATGGTGACCTGATTCTTGTTGGGACAGAGGGGTAGAGCATCCTGTTTCTTGTTGGGACAGAGCAGTAGAGTGTCCTGTTTCTTGTTGAGATAGAGCAGAGGGTGTCCTGATTCTTTTTGGGATAGAACCGAAGGGTGTCCAGATTCTTTTTGGGATAGAGCAGTAGGGTGTCCTGGTTCTTGCAGGGAGAGAGGGGTAGGGGATCCTGATTCTTTTTGCGATAGAGGGGTAGGGTGTGCTGGTTCTTGTTGGGATAGAGGGGTACGGCACTCTGATTCTTTTGGGATAGAAAGGTAAACCATTTATGACTGTAACAACCTGATCACACCTCAGGGTCTTGAAAGGTTGTCCCCATTTCGCAGTGGAAGATTTAAACCTCTACCTCTGTGACTCTGTGCAGAGGGGCAAAGGAGATCTTGAAACTGAGGGCTGAAAATAAGATCAGAGCGTCCAGGTGTGATTGAACAGCACCTCATATTAAGTTATTTCAGCCATACCCCTGCGTTTTGACTGAACATAATCTGAACTCTCCCTCACTCTGGTCCTGAGTCTGGCCTCTGTAATTATCCTAACTTTTTCTTGTAGTATGATAAACAATTTTTCTATCACAAGAAGACCCGTGAACACTGGACATCACCTGCCTCCTCCTGGTCTTACTTGTCCTTGTTGTTCTTGTCCACAGAGGGGATGTTTCTGGTGACCTCCAGTCCTCCAGGAGTAGTGCTCTGTGTTACCTGGGCGCAGGTGGAGGTTTGGTTCCGGGGCTGCAGTCCTACCTGCTTGCAAATGGTGGCCGCTCCAGTCCAGGAGGGTCCAGCCTTCCCACGGACTCCCCTCCCTCTCACCCTCCAACCGAGGAGGAGATGGAGGAGGATTACTACGGGAGCACCACTCACTCTGGACTCTACCAACACATCTACGGGCATCCTGGAAACCCCTACAGTAAGCTACATCATGGTTCAAACCCGTCTGACTGTCAAATTAAGTCAATTTTATTTATGAAGCGCATTATCATAAATCACAATTAATGATAATGATTATTTATGACATCCCTCTGTCCTTAGACTCTCACATCGACTAAGGAAAAACTCCCCTCCAAAAAAGCTCAGTCACTCTCCATCCTCTTCCAGGATGGGCAGATGTGCAATGTCATAAATACCAATTAAATTACAGTAATGACATAAAGGAGAGACTAATAATAATGGCAATAGAAGTTGGCGTTGAGCAGGATCACAGCATCAGCACAGCCAAGACCCACGACACAGGCACAGCCTCAGACAGGACCACAGCACAACCATGACCACGATCCACGCTGAGCCAGAGGCAGGATCACAGCATCAGCACAACTATGACCACATAATGCTCCCAATGTGAAAATATATCAATCACAAAACAGGACAGGTTCATCAACTCACAGAAGGTTTAAAGAATAAACTCAGACCACACGTCAGCACCTGCACCCATTTAGCACTTTTTTAGCCAATATTTGCAGGAGCTGTGAAACCAGAAGAACGAAACTTTACCTCCTAGATAATAATTTTTCTATCAATTAATCAACCCATGATACTTTTAATTTGTGAAGAAAACTTTGTTCCTCCCTCATGCCTCAACGGTGAACAAATACCTCAAAAAACAGACAGTGAAAAATAAAACGTTTTCTTACCCAATCCAATATAACACATCACAGGATATCTATGTATGGGGTGTCAATGTATATCCGCCATTGCTGTCACTTCTGGCTCCAAAATCCAAAATGGTGAATTCAGTGCATTAAAACAGGAGCCAGTGATCACTGTATCACAATCACTGTAGTTATGCTGATTTCTTTCATACAGCGTGTGGTTTCAGCGCTCCACAGGTAGACTTTGTTTCATATTTTTGTCATTATGCTTCTTGGTTATACAACACCCCTCCTCTCTGTCATTGGTCCAGTCCAAGAGAAGATGGAGATGCTGTCCCTCCCATTGGCCAATGAGCGTCGGCCCTGTGTGCTGGTTGGTCGGGACAACATGGCCCTCCCTGCCAGTCTGATCAGTCAGATCGGGTATCGCTGCCACCCATCGCTCTACACTGAGGGCGACCCGGGAGAGAAGGTGGAGCTGGTGGCAGGTAAGACCAAAGCACACCTGTGCAGCTGTCCAGTACTCCAATAAAAACATGGAACATCAATAATAAAGCAGTGATTTTGCACACAGCCCCTGTCTGTTGTCATGGTAACAGGATTGTTAGGAAGGTCATTCAAACACAAAGCTGTCTGGAGGAGCTGATGTTAGTGTGTGTGTGCTTGTTCAGGTTCAGGTGTGTTCATGACTCGAGGTCAGCTGATGAACTGTCACCTGTGTGCCGGAGTCAAACACAAGGTGCTGCTCAGGAGACTGCTGGCCACGTTCTTCGACAGGTGAGCCGCAGCAAAGTCAGAGAGACAGAGTCAGCAGCAAAAACTCAGCTCAGTAGTCCACCATTGTTGTTATTGTTGTCCTCCTGCTCACCACGGCTGTTTGTCTGAAACGTAACGCTTGAAATGCAGCCGTGACGTCACCATTTTCACAGGAAACACATCGCCAGATTACATGGTGACAGAAGGGGTGGCGTTTTCAACAATGTACACTCTGCAAACCGTTTCTTGCAAGAAATGATTTCTGAGCTGCAGGGGATTTTTTTTACTGAAATACTGCCTGTGACCACTGGGGGAAATTTGCTGCGAGGCTGAGCGGCGTTCCCGGGGGGGCTGGGCGGTGACAGATCTGAGTACTCTAGATCTAGGTGATGACTCATCAGCAGGCTGTTTTCTGATTGGATGAACACTTTAACTTCCACTAACCAACATGTATGTTCTACTTGCGTGCTCCTGTAAGCATGTCGTGAGAGACGTTACCAGATGTGATGTGACATCATCAGATGTCATGTGACATCATGTGACATTATCAGACGCCATGCAACATCATCAGATGTCATGTGACATCATGTGATATCCGGTTGTGTTAAATATTCCAGAACGTTCTGACTCTCGGCAGCTTCCTTCACATCCAGCTGCTGTTTTACATAACGCGGGGGTAATCTAATGCTCAGTATAGGTGCTGATTGGGCTGTTATGGTTTCCATAGAAACACTCTGGCCAATAGCTGTGGGACGGGGATCCGCTCCTCCACCAATGATCCGAGCCGAAAGCCCCTGGACAACCGAGTGTTAAACACCGTCAAACGTAAGACGCACACACACACACACACATACACACAGAGATACTCTCACACACACACAAACACACACACACACACACACAGAGATACTCTCACACACACACAAACACACACAGACACACACAAACACTCTGACACACACACACACACACAGTCACTCTGACACACACACACACACACACACACACACACACACAGTCACTCTGAGACACACACACACACACACACACAGTCTGACTCATGGATTTTGTCTTCTTACTGTATCTGTGTATTGAGACATTTCTCTCTTTTTCTTCTCGCTACTCCTCCTGGTCTTTGTTTTCTTACTCCTCCTCCTCCTGCTGTCCCTCCTCCTCCTCCTCCTCCTGCTCCCTCTGCTCCTCCTCCTGCTGCTCCTCCTCCTCAGTGTACTGTCAGAACTTTGCTCCTAACTTTAAGGAGAGCGAGATGAATGTCATTGCCGCCGACATGTGCACCAACGCCAGGCGAGTCCGTAAACGTTGGCTCCCTAAGATCCAGTCTCTCCTCCCCGATAGCCTTCCCGCCTCCTCCTCCCACCCCCGCAAGGCAAAGAGGGGAGGAGGAGGAGGATCAGGAGCAGGAGCAGGAGGTGCAGGCAGCGAGGCGGCGGTGCAGCCCAGCGGCAGCCCCTTCGAGCTGGACCTGCGGCAGCTCAGCGCCTCCTACCTCGGCCTGGAGGCACCGCTGTACGGTGAGCGCCGTGAGAGGGAGGCGGCGGCAGCGGGGGAGAGAGAGAAGGAGGCCCCGGCCGCCCTCCTGCCTCACCTGCAGTTTGCCGGGTCTCGTGGGGGAGGAGCTCCGGCGGAGGAGGCGCTGCTGGGAGGCGAGGCCGACGGGGGAGGGAGGCTACAGACTGAGCAACCCCCGGACCTCCCCCTGTCTCTGTCCTCCTCCACTTCGTCCTCGTCCTCCTCCTCCTCACACCCCTCTCCCCAGCCCGCTGAGCCCGCCCCCCCTCAGAGGGGTGTGGCTGACCCCGAGGAGAGGGGGGCGGAGCCTCTGGAAGACAGCCAATAAGCTTTCTATCGCATCTGCCTACCTGTATGTAAATAACACAATAGCTACCTGTCCCCCACCTGTCTGTCTGTCCCCCACCTGTCCCTCACCTGTCCCTCTGTCCCTCACCTGTCTGTCTGTTCCCTTCCTGTCCAACTGTCTGTCCATCTGTCCCCTACCTCACTACCTGTCTGTCTGTCTGTGTCTGTCTGTCTATCTGTCCCCTACCTCACTACCTGTCTGTCCATCTGTCCCCTACCTCTCTACCTGTCTGTCCATCTGCCCCCTACCTCACTACCTGTCTGTCTGTCCGTCTGTCTCTCCCCTACCTCACTACCTGTCCACCTGTCTGTCCATCTGTCCCCTACCTCACTACCTGTCCACCTGTCTGTCCATCTGTCCCCTACCTCACTACCTGTCCACCTGTCTGTCCATCTGTCCCCTACCTCACTACCTGTCCACCTGTCTGTCCATCTGCCCCCTACCTCACTACCTGTCCACCTGTCTACCTCTTTGCCCCGTCTGTCTACCTGTGTGTCTGACCTACCTCTGTCTGTCTGTCTATCTGTTTGTCTCTGTCTGTCTATCTGTTTGTCTCTGTCTGTCCGTCTGTCCGTCTGTCTGCTCGGCTCAGCTGCATGTCCTCAGCCTCCTGCAGTCCAGCACACAGGCTCATAGCAACAGGACTGATGAAGATGATGATGATGATGATGATGATGATGAAGATAATATTCACTCTGATAACGACAATAAAGCTTCTTAATAATCGGACTGCTGTCTCTCTGTGTCCTCTGTGGACATTTGTCTCCTGCAGCGTCCCCCTCGGGACAGACTGCACACATTCAGACTGTAGAGTCTGTAATGAGCAGTGCTGCCTGCAGGGGGCGCAAACAGCACTTTGATTCATCCACTGTGTGTGGTTCACCACCAGCAGGTGCAGTAAAAGTACTCAAGTAAAACTAATTACCACTTGTAGTAAAACTGTTCACAAAATCAGTGAAATTCCTGCATTTAATTTTTTTTTAAGACTGAAGGATACGATAAACGTATTCATGTTTTATGAAGTAGAAGTACCCAGTTAGTTCACTGAGATGTTTATTTTTTAATTAGTGGAGGTATTTTGTGTATTTTGTGGTAAAGTTATTAGTATTACATGGTATTATGTTAATTGCACACACACAAGTTGCAGTGGAAAACTTGGAAAACTGTTTTTACATCTCCCTTTGGGTGCCCAGCTGGCAATTTGTGCTTATAAAAATGTTCTGAAAACGGTAAAATGCAACCACTGAGTGTTATAGTAATATTTTCAGCAAGTTTTCTTTATGTTCCCAGAACGTTCTTCTTACAGTTCGGATAACATTCTCTATAAACATAAAAAAATGTTATTAATTGTTTTATTGTTAATATATCACATTACATCACATTTTCATTAAAACAATAACAAATGAAAAAAACAGTGTAATGTCAGTCCTCAATAACATGTTGTTAATGTTCCTTTGAAAAGGTTCTTCCTTTGTTCTCATGTAACATTGTGGGAACGTTTTATACAGAACATTCTCCGATCCGTCACCTCTCAGCATCACCAAAACATCCTCAGAGTGCTGCAGTTCAAACGTTATGTCTCAGTCAGCACTTAACCTCACAGTAACATTATTCGACATGAGAAACATCCTTAAAATGTTCTTTGAACGTTAGATTGAAATGTTTTTTTAAAACATTATTTTAACTTGTAGGGAACATTAGCCAGTGCTGTGGGAACGTTCTCTGCTAGCTGGCTGAAGGAAGATATATGTATATATATTATGAACAGAAGCAAAAGAAAAAAGAAAAGTGATTTTGTTAAAAAGGATAAAAAAAAAAATATTACGTAAATTAAAATGAGATAAAATTAAAAAAATGAAATTATATCTGTGAACATTTTTCACTAATAAATATACTGTGTGTCCATGACTGACAGCTTTACAGGACAACTGAAACAATGTGTGCTGAGTTTATTTACTATAAATATATAAATATATAAAAAATAAAGGTGTGAAATATTCCACAATCTGATAAACCTATAAAACATCAGTTATTGATTTGAATCAGTGCATCGATCAGTAAATCTCCTCTGCAGCAGCTCAGCGGGCCTCAGGGTCTCTGCTGCCGCTCTGCATGCTGGGAAACGTAGTTCCAGCGACGGCGCCATTCTAAACCAGCTAAACCTCTCCGGCCAATCACAGCAGCGCAGCCGCCCTCTCCAGCCAATCACTGCTCGCTAACTAACTCACCGGCCAATCACAGCACTTCAAATCCCCCAGCAACAAATCACAGCCCCGCGAACACCCCGCAGCCAATCACAGCGACTCCTACAGCCGACCAGCCAATCAGATCACAACAACATCCATGATGCTGCTCGGCACTGCGCCTGCGCAGACGGCAGACAGCTGATAACTCATCTATTATGCTACTTGGCTAAATAAAAAAACCTGCAGAAAGCTACCGGAGCCGCCGCGGGACCACCGGAGGACCGACGCTCAAAGTAAACACGGCCGTCTGTCCGGTACCGGGGGGTGAGCGGGTGTTGGGGCGGTGTGTGTCGGAGTGTGTCGGTGTGTGTCGGAGCCTGGCCGCCGCCGCTCGGCGCCTTCAGACAAAGCTCAGCTAACAGGCTAACGGCTCGTTAGCCTCCAAACACGGAGCGGTAACATCTGAGGAGATCGGCTCCGTGAGCGCGTGAATCCGCTCCGCGTGCGACTCGTTACCGAACAAACGGCGAGTTATCCCGTTCGGCACGCGCTCACGCACCAGCGCGAGCGCTATTTATCATCTTAACGACACAAACGTCTTCGGTAAGCAGCATAGCTAGCATTAGCTAGCCACCTAGCTTGTGTTCTGCCTCGGCTTGCCCGCCATCTTTTTAAAGCGAGATAAATGGGATGTTTCGTTAGCTGCAAAAAGCCGCTCACCTGGGCAGGTGGAGCAGTTAGCGCGAGGCTGTGTCGCTGACGGAGCGGCAGGTGAGCAGGTGTGCCTGTGCGTGTGTGTGTTTGTGGCCGCGGTTCGGTGGATTTGTGCAGTTTGTTGGTGAGCAGCGGGGCTGTTAGCAGTTAGCTCGCTGTTAGCCGCTGAGCCGCAGCAACATGCAGGCAGCAGCGGGACTCTCACAGCTGCGGACCCGGGCAGGACGCACCGAGAGCCGGGCTGCTGAGAGGAGGTGTGCCGGGCAGGTAGGAGGCTCAGGTGTGTGTGAGAGTGTGTTTGGACAGAGTGTAAACACTGAGGCGAGCTGTGTGTCTTCAGAGCTGACCGACCTGCTGCTGCTGTACTCTGACTGTGGAGGAGTAATCTATTACTTTAGAGAGAGTAGGGTGAAGTCAGGTAGTCTGGGACAAATAAGTGTTTACATCTTGGACTATTTAACCCTTTTAAACCTGGAACATCTTCACTTTTCTTGTGCTGCTTGTAGATGCGGTTTACAATTACTTAACCTCTTTGAAAATCACCTAAAAAAGTGCAAAATAAAGTTAAAAATAGATATTTTTGTAATCTAATTTTAAATACATAATCATGATAACTACGAATATAGCCTTTTCTTTTTTTTTTAAATTTTCCCCAGTCGTTTAATATTTGTTTTATTTAAGAATCAGAATCTGTTTTTATTGCCAAGTACATTTACATATGCGAAGAATGTGAATTTGTGTTTTGGTGCAAAACAATTAACATAGAGGAGAGAATAAAAACAGTGAATTTAAACAGAATAGGACATAAGATAAAAGGTATAGCAGCAATTTAAATATATACAATGACACAAAGGAATATTAAGGACGCAAAATGAATATTCAAAAGGTGCAATAGAGGGATTGTACAGTTTTTCAGAAACATTTTGTTTTTCTAGCTAATTAGGTAATTTTCTGTTCCCTCAGTTTTTACTAATTTTTATTTTATTTATTTTGTAATTATATTGTAATTTGTGTTACATTTGATGTAAAGTTGGTGATTTCCTTTTTATGTTTGTGATAGAAATTTTATGTCAAAGGAGTAATCTATTACTTTAGTGAGAGTAGATTGAAGTCAGGTAATCTGTAACAAAAAAGATTTACATCTTGGACTATTTAACCCTTTTAAACCTGCGTCGACATCACTTTTCTTGTGCTGCTAGTAGATGCGATTTACAAGTATTTGATCCTTTGAAATGTCAGCAGATTAGTTGGATTTCTGGTGAAATCATTGAAAGAAGGCAACGAGTAACTTAACAAGAGATGACATAAATATTAGCAAGAAATTTGTAAAAACAAAACAAGAAAATTATTGAAGGAAATGACTCAAAATGATTATTTTTTTTAAAAGGGAAAAAAGTTAATGGAACAAAACAGAAAAAAGTGCCAACATAAAAATTAAAAATATATATTTTTTGTAATCTAATTTTAAATACATAATTACGATAACTATAACTGAATATAGTTTTCTTTATTTTCCCTTGTCATTTCATAATTTGTTTTGGGTGGTGTTTTTTTATTTATTTTTTTAGCTAAGTTATATGTTGTTTTCTTGTCGTTTTATTTTTTTTTTCAATTTGTGGGACATTTTATGAAAAGTCGGTGATTGCCTTTTTTTATTTGTTTTGGAAAGTAATTCCATATCAAAGGTTTAAATAATAATGACATTTCTAACGGTTTTTGAGCACAGCATGCGTGATGAACACCATCGTCAGGATTTTTTTTTTCTTCAGTTTGCAGGACATTTCTTTCTAAGTTGCTCGTTGCCTTTCTGTTGTGTTTTCGAAAGAAATCAAACGAACTTTCTCAGATTTCAGAAGTTTTGGTGGGTTTTTTAAAAGGTTAAATTTAAGCAGCCAATCAACTGTGATTTTTAGTATTTTTACAATACAAATTAACTTTCAGGGTAAAGGGCTTTGAGTGAGTACTTGATGCATTCAGGTAAAATAGGACAAGTAAGGTTTTGCAGCTTAGCAGCCAGTCACAGAGCGAGGGATGCATCATAATGAAACATCTGCATCAGCACAGAATTAACTTTTCTGGCGATATGATGCTTTAATTATGTGACTTTAATGAGTTGAAACATGTCAAATTGTCCCTGGTTTTGGTCTCAGGGAGAGCATTCAGACTGTTAAGGTAAAAAATGCTCAATTGAAACCCATTCAAACTGACTGTTTTTATTATTTCTGGGTGTCATTCTGGGCTTTTGACTCTGAATTTGTCATTTTGACTATTTTCCACCTGATGAGGTCATTTTGACCATATTTGGCATATGGAGGAAATACATGCTATTTCCACTAGGTGACCTGTCACAGTCAATGTAGCTGCTGATCACTGACATATCCCAGACTGTCAGCAGCTACACTCACACACTGACATATCCCAGACTGTCAGCAGCTACACTCACACACTGACATATCCCAGACTGTCAGCAGCTACACTCACACACTGACATATCCCAGACTCTGATAATAATGAATACTACTACTACTACTACTACTACTACTAATGATGATAATAATAATAATAATAATTAATAATAATAAATAATCTGCTCAGCATGCAGTATATTGAAAATAATTCTTTTTTTGTGTAGTTTTTTTTTCATCTTAAAACATAGTGGCATCATGACAAACGAGGCATTTAGAGGATTAAATTTCAGAAAATTAATGAATATTTGATATTTATGATTTGGACCGATGTTGATTTTTTTTAAAGCTTGATTTTGAAAAGTGCAGTTTGTGCACAGAGCAATACAACTGTGTGTAATATTAAAGCAGCCAGTAAGGTGTTAAGTACTTTTCTTGTTTTTCTCAGCGAATGTGAACATTTTTAAAAGCATTGTATTTTCTGTCTGCATCTGCCACCAGTCGACTATCATGAAAAGAGCAAATGTAATAATTCCACTTCAGGAGAGACTCGGTGTTTTCTGCAGTTAGTGGAGAAACAATTGTGCTCGTATCGATATTGGCAGTTGGCCAAAGTGAGTTTGTGACTCACAGGGTTTATAATCAGTTGATCTGATCAGATCAGATGGATGGATGAGAGGAGCAGCTGCAGCAGAATGACTGCTTCAGTTTCACTTTCACTGCTCCTGATGATCTGCTGCTCCGTCTGTGCCCAGAGTGCTCTCTGCACTCCTGCAGTGTGGTGTAATCAATATCTTAGCGGTATATATATCCTAGCAGCTTTTAATCAACGTGTAAGCTACACAAATAGAAAATCAATACGTGAAGCAGATGTTTTGTTTGTGGTGGGCCTCCAAAAATAAATGAACGCTGCAGACAAATGACTTTGATTGTTTATGTCCTTAAAAAGTTGAACACTGCTCAATTCAAGGCTCCGTTCACCAAACATTTGCTATTTATTGTCAGAAAATAGTGAGTTTGTGGTGATATCTTAAAAACTCAGATGTAATTAGTTCACTCTCATAAAACATCAGAAAATACCCACATTTAAGAATCAGAAAGTTCTGCTGTCCCCGTTTAAAACAGGGACAAATGAGCGCAGATCTGAGTGCAGAGAAATCATCCTGCGCTAGAGTTTCCGTGTGACTCATGGAACGTTTTTGTCTCGATCGCAGCGTATGAATGACCAGCAGTTGATAATACGGCTGCTGAAGACAATTTTATCTAAAATATCCCAACCCCAATATATTCTGGTCTCAGAGGCCCCGAGAGTTTACCTTATGTCGAAGAGTAATACGGCCGGGAGGAGAAAACCTCTCTGAGCCAGAAATAAAAACACAGACGTCTCAGATCGAATTTAAGCGACAGGTTCTGTTTGACACATGAAAAGTTTCATCAGAGGAAGTCTGAAAAACGCCGTTTGGAAAGAAATCACTGCTGCAATCTTCACCGTCACTGCGGACAACCGATCTCCAGCTGAGATTAGAATATTTCATTTATACGTCCGTGATACGTAGCAACCTGTAGCTGACAAGTATAAATACATTTGCCTCTACATGCTATAACACTGTTGTTTTGATATACATATAAAAACTTATATTTGACCCAGAAGGTGGAGCGAGTGGCACTCAGATTGATGTTTTTACGTGGTTAAAATATGTTTTTATATTATCTATATTATCTATCTATCACTTTTCAAGCTGTCTCTCTCTCAGCTGAGACACAATTTAAAAGTCCCTCCTCAGTGCTGACATGATTTTAATGTCTGACCCGTTCTGCAGCTCCCTTTACCCTCTCATAAATAACAAACAGTCTGTTTCCCTAACCACCGAGGGAGGCCGGCGCGGCGACAAGGAGCACGCTCACAACACAGAGTCCAGTTAATGTCCGATGGAGGTGTTTTTTAAGACAAAAAAAGGAATCTTCTGACATTTTGAGAACGGAAATGTTTTTCTGCCTCTCAACATAGAGAGCTGATGATGCTAACTGTGTCTCTGTCTGTCTGTCTGTCTGTCTGTCTGTCTGTCTGTCTGTCTGTCAGGTTGTGCGATGGGAGTTTGTCTCCTCGGGGGAAACATCGAGCTGAAAAATCAACACCAACAACACCTGAACTGAACACACGCTAACACACTCCTGTGTGCCCTCACACACACACACACACACACACACACACACACACACACACACACACACACACACACACACACACACCCTCAGACCACAGAGGGAGTTGTTTTTTCACCTTCAGGTCGACACTGCCGTCCCACAGTGCATTGCTGCGCCACCGTCGTCCACCATGTCGGACGCCCCCGAGGCTGCGCCCCCCAGCCCCCCTGTCCTCACCAACCCGCCCCCCCCTGAGGTCACCAACCCCACCAAACCTGGCAGGTAGGACACACCTGAGACGCCCTCAGTCCCCACAGCTCTCGTCTTTACGTCCTTCTGTTTTGATCCTCACTGTGAGATGTGGACTCATTGGTGATTGAGACGTGTTGTCTGTGTCTTTGTGTCCTCAGAAAGACAAACCAGCTGCAGTACATGCAGAACGTGGTGGTGAAGACGCTGTGGAAGCATCAGTTCGCCTGGCCCTTCTACCAACCTGTGGACGCCATCAAACTCTGCCTGGCTGTAAGGCACACACCTGTCTCACACCTGTCTCACACCTGTCTCACACCTGTCTCACACCTGTCTCACACCTGTCTCACTGTCTTTATGCTAAGCTAAACATTTTCCATGTTTCCAGGACTACCACAAGGTCATCAAGAACCCCATGGACATGGGAACCATCAAGAAGCGTCTGGAGAACAATTATTACTGGAGCGCCAGTGAGGCCATGCAGGACTTCAACACCATGTTCACCAACTGTTACATCTACAACAAGGTACTACTACACTACTGCAGTACTACAGTATTATGCTGCCACAGTACTACAGACTGTAGTGTTGACTGTAAAGGCGCAGAGTTGTACTGAGAGCTGCAACCTGCTGTGATGAGGACACAGTGAGTCGTGTCTGCCACTAGATGCTACTGAAGAGTTGTAGATGTGTAATAGTACTTTTTAAATGTCCCGGTGTGTGTTTGTGTGTTTCAGCCCACAGACGACATTGTCCTCATGGCTCAGGCTTTAGAGAAAATCTTCCTGCAGAAAGTCGCTCAGATGCCTCAAGAAGAAGTTGCTCTGCTCCCTCCAGCTCCCAAAGGCAAGAGCAAGGGCAAACAGCCTGCTGCTGCTACTACAGGTACAGAGTACTACTGCAGTACTAATACTGCCACTGCAGGTACACAACACTGTACTGCTGCAGTACCAATACTGCTGCCACGGATACACACAATTCCTAGTTTTTGCCTTTTTTTGCTAGACCTTTTCCCCTTAGCTTTTAAATATTTTTTTTTTACTAAATCTACTTACAAGTTGCGGAACATTTCTTATTAAGTTGCTAATTGCCTTTTTCCCCGTGTTTATAAAAGGAATCACACGAATTTGCTTTGGGTTCAAAGGCTTAAATACTTGTGAGGGGAACCTAAAAGCAGCGCAATAGACGTGATGTCACTCCGGGGTTCAAAGGGTTAAAACCACGTGATAATGTCACTGCAGGTGTGTCTTTGTGAATGGACGTACTAACGGTTGTGTCTCTGTGTGTCTCTCTCAGTGAGTCAACAGGCCGAGTCTTCAGCCTCCCCTCCCCCCTCCTACCCCTCCCCCTCTCCCTCTCAGACGCCTGTCATCTCGACCACGCCCACACCGGTACAGACCACGCCCCCTGTCTCTGCCCCGCAGCCCCCGGCAACCATGATGCCGTCTGCACAGCCCGTTGTCAAGGTAACAGACGTGTGCTGTTGGACAGCATCACATGACCCACAAAATAAAAGAAAACACTGACTTTTCCGTCTCCCTGTCCCTTTGTACCTACATGTCTCTCTGCACCCGTCTGTCCCTTTGGCTTGTCTCTGTCCACACCTCTGTCTCTACCTTTTCTGCTCCTGTCTCCACTGTCTGTCTGCCTGTCCTCACACCTGTCTGTGTCTCTAACAGAAGAAAGGCGTGAAGAGGAAAGCCGACACCACCACTCCCACCACGTCGGCCATCTCTGCCGGCCGCGCCGATTCTCCGTCCGCCCAGGACACCAAACCGGCCAAATTAGGCTCGTCCCGCCGCGAGGCTGCCGCCCGGCCGGCCAAGACTCGCAGGGAGACGGTTGAAGAGGTTGCAGGCGGTGATGTGGGAGGTGGTGGAGGGGGAGCCGGGAGGAGTAAGGGCGGTAAGCTGGGCGAGCAGATGAAACACTGCGACGCCATCCTGAAGGAGATGCTCTCTAAGAAACACGCCGCCTATGCCTGGCCCTTCTACAAGCCGGTGGATGCCGAGGCGCTGGAGCTGCACGACTACCACGACATCATCAAACACCCCATGGACCTCAGCACCGTCCGGGTAACGCTCACACGTCACCACATACAAATCACACCGCCATGACATCATTACACACCAAGTTCAGATGTAGCTGTGACATCTGATCCTGTGTTTGAGGATCCAGGACGAATAGATTTTTAGGATGATATGAATCAATGAATCATCAATTAATCAGTTGTCAAGAATTTAATCAGACGTGACATTTAATCTGTCATTTAGAGGGCTGTATAATGCTGTCAAAGCTTTGATTTAGGAAAACAAACTGGTATTGTTTAAATTAAGCAAAATTTTTATGTTTTTTTTTTTTCAAAAAGCGATTAATCAGTTAACTAGTTTGACCAATAATCAATTAAGGAAAGTATTTACAATTTGCAACCCCTAGCTGAGTTAAAAATATATATAAAAAAAGAGAGGGCTGAGAATGTGTCCTTGTGGGACTCCGTACGCTGAATTTACTGCAGCCAAAATCACAGCTGTGCAGATAAAATTCAAAGAGTCAGACTCTCCAGAGGGCTTGGGTGGTATTTAATATTTTATACCTTCCTGAAAGTTCACCAGGGTATTTGGGTATGAGGGTATAAATGTGCTGCACTAAAACCCACCCCCATACAACATCCCTTGGTCCTTGGACCCTCACAGAAGATAAGGAAAAACTCACCAAACAAAACCCTTTGACAGGTAAAAAAAAAATGGTAGAAACCTCAGGAAGACCAACTGAGGCGGGATCCCTGTTTCAGGATGGACGGACGTGAAATAGATGTCATAAACAAAAGAGCAGTACTAATTATACAGAAAGTGCACTCAAGATAACACCAATGTTTATCTAATCAGGATTACTGAAACGTAAAGATGTAGTTGGCTTACAGACTTTGTTAATTATGTTCACGGTAAAAAGCACACTATTACCAGAATTTCCACAAAAATTGTTTGAGAACGAAGATCATAAAAGGAAATGTAATTTTAAATATCAATATGCATAAAAGGTTGCATCAGTATCTTTCAGTTAAAAAAAGGACATGATTATTAGAAAATATGAAGTTGCTATAAATGTGTTTTTTGGTGAGTTGCTATATCTGGCTTTTGATTTATTTTTTCTGTAAGTACTAAGTAACTGAAGGACAGACCATCTACTTTTATCTGTTGATTTATTTTTAAAAAAGCGCCTGTAAGATTTTCTTCTCCCTGCCCCTTTTCGATCATGAAATCTAATGTGATTTTAATTGTCTATTTCCATGACCGGAATAAAAAAGTTCTAAAAAAACAAAACAATTAGAGTAGTATAAGTGTATATAGTATGCAGAGAAAATGTGTTCAAATTGTAGAGATGATACTGAGACCTTCACAGAGCTGCCAGTCTGGACTCTTAAATCTCAGTTTTTACATTTTTGATATCTCTCTCCCCCAACAGAAAAAGATGGATAAAGGAGAGTACAGTGATCCTCAAAGTTTTGCGACAGATGTCAGGTTAATGTTCTCCAACTGTTACAAGTACAACCCTCCAGACCACGAGGTGGTGGCCATGGCCCGCAAGCTGCAGGTACGTACAACCTCCAGAACGTCACAGAATCTTCACCTCATTGATCTCTCCAGTCAGTAAACATCAGTACTTCTGTCCTCAGGATGTGTTTGAGATGCGTTTCGCTAAGATTCCAGATGAGGGCCTGGAGGCATCAGTCCCGTCTACAACACCATTAGTCAGTAAAAGCACCGCCTCCTCTGACAGCAGCAACAACTCCTCCTCAGACGAATCGTCCGACTCAGAGGAGGAGCGGGCCACGCGATTGGCTGAGCTTCAGGAGCAGGTTGGTGCTGCCGACCAATCACAGGTCAAGAACATCCTGGTTTTCTTCTTTTTTAATATAATTGTAGATTTAATGAAAGTTGACAAATTATTTGATTTATTTTATATAAAATTATTTTTGATTTAAAATGACTGATCCTACATGTGTGTGATTTAGATTAATTCATAGAATAATACATCAGTTGAAGGCGTTTCTAAATGTTGATCGGAGGTTAAAGGTATTGATAATCAGTATATTCCACCAGTTGAAGGCGGTGCACGAGCAGCTGGCCGTCCTGTCCCAGGCTCCAGTCAGCAAGCCAAAGAAGAAGAAAGAGAAGAAAGACAAGGAGAAGAAGAAAGAGAAGGAGAAAGACAAAGGGAACAAAGGGAAGATTGAGGAAGAGAAGAAACCCAAGGCAGCTGCTCAGCAGCCCAAACCAGCCAATCAGAAGAAAGCGCCAGCTAGAAAAGCCAACAGCACGGTGACTGCCACAAGGTACGATTCAAGTATTGGTGTTCCTTAATTCTAATCAAAGAATAAACACATGAAAACTACATTTTTAAGAACTGCTTTGGGACTGAATTTAGAGTGTGACCAACCAGAGTGACTCGGTGTGTTTCCAGGCAACCTAAGAAAGGCAGTAAGGCATCAGGCGGAGGCTCCGCCAACGGAGACGACGGCGAGGAGTCATCCCTGCCGATGTCGTATGACGAGAAGCGCCAGCTGAGTCTGGATATAAACCGGCTGCCGGGGGAGAAGCTGGGCCGCGTCGTTCACATCATCCAGTCCAGAGAGCCATCGCTGAGGGACTCCAACCCTGACGAGATTGAGATCGACTTTGAAACCCTCAAACCCTCCACACTTAGAGAGCTCGAGCGCTATGTCAAATCCTGCCTGCAGAAGAAGCAGAGGAAGCTACTGCGTAAGTACTAAGTACCAAAATCGTACACTGTTTACCAAATTGAATAGGTACGTCCTCTGCCCTTCTCAGGTATATCCTCTGCCATTCAAGGGTACCCATTTCAGCGGGGCAATTTGGCCCTGATCTCTGAAAATTGAATATCATTGATTTGTGCATCTGTTTATTGACCCATCTCTCTCTCTCTCTCTCTCTCTCTCTCTCTCTCTCTCTCTCTCTCTCTCTCTCTCTCTCTCTCTCTCTCTCTCTCTCTCTCTCCAGAAAAGGCAGCGGGTGGTGGGGCCTCAGGAGGCGGGGCTAGTCGTTTAAGTGGCAGCTCTTCTTCCTCCTCTGATGACAGCTCCTCAACAGGAACCTCCTCCTCCTCTGACACAGACTGAACACACACACACACGCACACACACACAGTACACACACAAACACACATGTTACTGAATACACTCACTGATTACACACACAGAGGTTTATCCACTCTACACACAACTCAATCTATACAGGTAAAACACGCAGATACACACAAACATCCATGTAAACTTCCATCCTGAACAAACACACAAAAGACAGAGATACACACTCTGAACTTCTTACAACACACAATCACACATATATAAACAACACACACACACGCCCAGACTTGGAGACTGTATGTAAATAGGCTGACCTGTTTTTTAGCTCCTAGTGTCGTTTTTTCTTTCTTTTTTTTTTTTCCCTGGAGGAATGCCGACAGATCGAAGAGGAGAAGAAGAAAGCAAAAACTTCAGCGAGAGAAGAAGAATGGAGGCAGAGGTGTGGTAGAGAGACGGGCAGCCTGTCTGTCTGTCCGTCTGTCTGTCTGCGAGTCATGTCGACCTTTCTGGACACTTGAGCTTTGTGGAAGTTTTCTTCTTCTTCCTCTTCTTGGCTGGCCGGCTGTGACCCCTGACCTCTGAAAACATTCCAGAAGCATCCGTAGAGCATCATGGGAGGAGAGGAGGAGGTGATCTCCGTGGGTTTTACCCAAGAATCAAGGTCTCAGATATTGATTGATTGGGTGTGGACCACCTGCAAAGAAAGAGTTTCCTCAAATGTTTGTTTGCAAAGAGGAAACGTCTGTGAGACAAAGTTGAGGGCATCGTGGGACACACGGGAGCCAGTCACGTGTGATCAGAGTGTCGTTCAGATCTGCAGTAGCTCTGTGACCAGTGAAACACACTGGTGACGATCCAGTTCAAACATCAGCGGTCAGATAAACTCCACCTATCAGCTGGTAGAGACTTGAAACTTGGCGCTGAGAGAACCTCATTAGGGTCGTTAATATTAAGTGGTGCATTTGAGTGTTTTTAATGATCCACTCGGTGTTTACTTTTCGATATCTGAACATGAGAGTTGGGCAGAATTTAACATTCTTGACCTTCAAACCCTATGATGGTGGTGCTGCTGACTTTGAGCTTTTCCGACTGATAATTACACAACAGAAATCCACAAAAAGTTAAGTAAAGTAATTTTCTCACAGCTACTTTCTGCATTAAACAGAGAAATACAGCTCTGCTCCTTTTTAATTAAACTTTCAGAGTCACTTTAGACTGACGTTAACGCGTCATAAAACTGGACAGAAACAAAATAAAACTCACCCAAACCGTCTCGGTTCCTCTTGTGAGTAATCTAGTCAGTGAGTTCACTGTTCCGCAAATCAGCAGCTTGTTTGGTCCAAATAAATCCTAAATTCACTTAGTGTGATGTAAAAACACGCCGTCATTTCCCACGCTCTCTCTCTCTCTCTCTCTCTCTGACTGCTGGCCGCCGGCTGGTTACGGTCCTGTGCCTCCTTCCACCACCACCAGGTGTCGCTGTGTCTTTCAGCTCAGCTACTCCATCAGCAGAGACCGCAGACTGAGCTCTGGTGGTGCCTTCTGCGCACTGCATACAATGAGTTTAATAGAAAGTAAGCGCCAGGATTTGTGATAGGATTTAAAAACAAACCTTCTGGGTTTTTGTCTTTTTCCAGAGAAAATCCAGTAATTCTGTTACAGACCACGACGTGTCTGCAGAGTTTCATGTGGTCTTGATGTGGTTCAGGTGTTGGAGGTTTGTTGTGTTGCTGCTGCAGACAGAAGAAGGTGGTTGAAGCTGGTGTTTGGTGAACTGCAGAGGCTTTGAATGAATCTTTTGAATGTTTGCATTCAGTAAATCTTTAATGCAATTTTATTCCGCTTTCAGCTGGTGCTGAACTAAGTGTTTTTAATTAGTTATAGAGATGTTAACGAGGAATCTTTTTGACTGGTTCCACATGTCTCACCAGTTTGTTGCACTGCAGCCCACCCGGGTCTAGTAGGAGCTGCAGGGTTCCCACAGTCATGGACAACCTGGAAAAAGTCATGGAATTTCCCAATCACATTCACAAGTAAAGGAACTACTAAAAATCATTGAAAGTTTTGGGGAAATCCTGGAAATGTGTTGTGTGTAATGAATTGACCAACATTAATGTAATATAAAGGTGAATTTATTTTCTGCAGCTGATGACGTAACGTAGCTGTAATAAGCGTTAAGTTTCTTCATTTCCTCTCCGCGTTGTCTCTCCTCATGTCGGCTCACCGGACGTGAAAAATCATTTCTGAAGCACTTCAGGCTGAGGGGAGAAGCATACACGTTTAAATGACTGTATGTTGTTTTATTTTACAGCCGATTTTTAAAGAAAACTTGCCTTTCTTTAAAAAAAAAAAAATGGGTGATTTGTTTTTCTTTATATATTTTTTTTCTTTTTAATGTTTGGCAATTTGTTCATTTAAAATTATTTTGGTAATTGTTTTTTTCTGGCCATTTTGTTTTATAGAAAATGGATTTAAAAATTCAATTTTGTTTCTATCTATTTTAATATTTTTATTTTTTTGTCCCTTAAAAGTTCTTTTCAAAGAACCATGCATTTGGACGGTGCGTTTTCTGAAAAGTGGAAATATTTTGGCAAGTTTTTAATAAAAAAATAATAAAAATAACAGTTTGGGTTGGGAATGCATGTTTTTAAAAATCATGTTAAATGACACCATTTATCACAGTCAGAAATTAAAAAAATGTTTGATTTTTATATTTCTGATGGTCCTTGAACACATCATTGAGGAAGTATTGAAATTTTGTCCATGAAAATGTGTGGGAACCCTGCAGCTCGATACCCGACTCGACGGCTGGAGGGCGGGGCCTGACATTCTCGACCATAAACAGAAGTGCCGCAGACTGCAGTAAAAACTGATGATGAATAGTCTGAATGTGCTGCATACATGTCAATTCAGCAGGAGATGTTAAATTTGTCAAACAGCTTGACTCAGAAATCGAAACAGAATCTGCCGTTTGTGACCCGCAGCAAAGCCAGAATTTTGGGGTGTTAGTGAATATTGGTGTGCGTGTAACTGCAGCCGACGGCGCGTTGGACTAAGAGAAAAGACTGTTTTTGTATATCATGTCTTTTTTTCCTTAAAAACAAACCAGTTAGTCTGCGGTTGTTGAGCGTCGGCATTTGAAAAGTGAAATTAAGCGACTCTGATGAGTCATATTCCTGATGGATCATGAAGTCTGATAAATATTGTGGAAAAAAATCCATCTGAGTTTCTGTCGTGACAAAGATTTAGTTCTTAAATGCACCAAAAGTTTCCAGAATCAACAAACCACCAGAACTTAAATTTAACAACAAACGGTGAAGCGACGCAGTTTCTCTCTGCAGCAAGTTTCAAGTCTCTGCACCAGTTTTTCTTTTCAAATTAAAAATGAAAATCTTGATTTTTCATCATCAGTGAGACTCTGATGGATCATCTGTCAAACGCTTCTTTAAAAACATCAGTCTGAGACCGAAACCGTCCTCCGCCGGTCCCCACACCCACACCCACACCCTGCTGTCTGTCCCCGGGGTCAACGCCGGGAGGGGGGGCCCCAGGCTCGGCCCCTCCCCCAGCCAGCGCCGGCTCCGTCAGCGCAGAGCGAGACAAACAAACTGCTTTTATTATTTTTTTAACACTACATTTCCTTTATTTTATTTTTCAGTTTTTATTTTGATTTTTCAGGTTGTGTGCTGAACTTGTTTGTGTCTTATAAGGTTCTCGATATAAAAATGTCTTTGTACCGCTGTCCTGTTCAAACCCCCCCCCCCGCCAACGCCACACCCCGCCAAAACAAAACCACTCACATTGTCCTGCCCCCCCCCTTCCTGTCAGGAAGAGTCCCGATCAGACGTCTCAAATCTCTTAAAGATGATTATTTGAGCTCATTTTCAAAGAAGAAGAAGAAGAAAAAAGGTTCCCAGAAACCGGAGAAATGAATCTGTCGACGTCTTTGACAAACTGCAGAGAAAACCAGCTGTTTATTTTCAGGATGAACTTTCACTCTTTAAAATGTCCAAAGTAAAGACGAACTCAAATTATTTTTTTTTCACCGGCAAGCAAGAACAAAAGTTTCAGTCAAACTAATTTTGGAGATTAATTTTCAGTTTAAGCATTTTAAATAAGTTTAAAAGGTTTTATCCCAAGTTTTACTTCAAGCTCTAATTTTGTTGTTTTAAATAAAGTTTTATGTGATTGGCTGAAACTTTTAAAAACAAACCGGGTCGTGTTTATGGTGACACCACAGCCTCCTGTTCAGCTGATTGGTTGGGTGAAGCTTCTTCAGGTTTGGGACGCAGCTGACACCTCACAGTGATGTAGTTTTGACCTTTGACCCCTGATGTCTGTGTGGTCATGCTGAGGAACACAGGTGTCTCATGTCTCCTGAAGGTCTTTGCACACTGAGTCCAGATTTTTGGGTGCGTTTGTTTTAATCCTAAAAAAAAAAAGATTATGACAGAAACGTTGCACTCTGGCGAGTTTGATATTTCTGTTCACCACCAAAATTCACAACATGAGACGGGTTTGCTTCCTGTGTCTCTGCACCGGAGACAACTCCCTGTCCGTCTCCTCTCTCCTGTCTCTTGTGTTCGAGTTGTCGTCCTGTCCGTGTTCGGTCCACGTCCTTCTTCCTCGTTATCGTCATCCACCTGACTTGAGTGATAAATTTATTGAATGTTGATAAAACTCAACGTGGAGCTGACTGTGTTTCCACACACGTGTGTGATGTCATGTGACTTCTCCTCTGGTGATAACATCCCAGTAACCATGGCGATGGATGTTCAAAACAGCAGCTTTATTTCTATTGCAGCCACCAAACTAGCTGTCATAATTTCCAATCCAAGCAGTTTGGACAAATTTGACTTTTTACGGTCGCCTCAAACAGCAGAGGAGAAACTTTTCTGCAATAAACTTTTTTTTTTAATGGGTTTTATCCACATTTACTAAATAAGTCGCGTAAGTTTTGCACAAATCCGTGATGGAAACCTGCCGCGTGATTCGTCCCACTGACACGTTTTCTCTGATTGTTGGTCGAACCTTTTCCGAAAACTTTAATGAAAGTTTCTTGATTGACCCAACATGATGTCATGCTCATTTTTGGACATAAATAAAATCCTCAGTGTGTAAAGGTGTTGAAACACCAACAGGGAGACACTGGAGATCATTTTAATGATATTTTTTGGATGAATTGTTTGTGAAACATCAGCAGCCTGAAGTGATGTCATCACGCGTCCAAACATTGTTTACAAACACCCCAAAAATCTGAAACATCAGCTGCAGCGTCGGACCACTGAGAGCAAATCCTGCAAACTTTCTCCATTATGAAAATATTTTGTGATTCATAATTTAGTCAAAAAAATTAAATAATTGAGCAGATTTACACACGGACATGAAACTCCACCACGCTCTGCTCTGATTGGTCAGTTTAAGGTCATGGGGTGCGGGGCGTCGCCGTGTTTTTGCTGATCAGATCAATCAGGACAAACCAATCAGATTCAGTCATGTGACTCAAACACTCGGCTCACCTGTCCACCTGTCTGTCCCTCCGTCTGTCTCCTCCTGTCTGACCTTTGACCTCTGCCTACAGGGCATTGGCGTGTTGTTGTGGAGAGCTTTAAAAACAGAAGCACGATTGATTAACGAATTGATTTGATTGGAATTATTCTGTCAATCGATAAATTCATTTCAGTCGTGTTTTTCTCACCTCAGCTTCATCGATTGTCCTGATTTTCACTTTTTGTCTCTTTTCAAACCGGAGCTTTCTGTCACTGTCATGGTCTCCATCGGCGGGCGGAGTTTCTCTGTTGTCATGGCAACGGTTCAGTTATTGTTGTGTATAAACATGTCGGGGAAACTACAAAAAAAACATGTCTGTTTTTATTTTGGACATTTTACAGACCGATCAATAACGGATTGATAAGTGTTGATGCAGACAGACGGACAGACAGCTGGTTGCCATGGTAACCCTCCTCTGTTTTTAGTTGATGGTCGAGCTTTGATGCTAATAGTTAATTTTTGTATTTTAATAAGAAAAAGGAAAAAAGTGATTTTATGTATTTGCATGCACTCCGGCCGTACGTTCTTTCTTCCGTATGTTTGAGCACTGTATAGTAGCTGTATAGTAGCTGTCTGAGGTTTAGATCCAACTCCGCTCCATAGAGTAGAGAGTCACGGAGACAGAGAGAGAGACAGAGACAGAGAGAGAGAGCGAGAGAGAGAGAGAGAGCGAGAGAGAGAGAGACAGAGAGAGAGACAGAGAGAGAGAGAGGACGAACCCACGAAAAACCAACAAGTGAATTATTTGATGTAATTACTGATATGGGATCCTTATTTTCTGAGTTCCTTTGTTTTCATAAATAAACACATAAACTGAACCACTGACTCGACTGTCAATCACACACACACACACACACACACACACACACACACACACACACAGTGACACACCTAAACACTGGGGGTCTAACGATCCATCGATCTGCGTCAATATATTGATTAAATGAGCAATGATCACGTAACATTGATGCAAAGTGTAAACATCGATCCATATCCTCTTTTCGATGCGCTCTTATTTTGAAAGTCTCTGTCATGTCACACAGCGTCCGGCAGATGATGACGTAATGGCGAGTAGCCGATATGATGAGGATAAATATGAAGACGATAAATCACTATTATTTACTCGAGAATAAATCATCAGTGTGGAAATTTTGTTATTCGGAGAATGTGCGAGTCAACAGACGGCACACGTGAAATGTTTATAAAAGCTGTGCTGAGGAAACAGGAAGTACCTACTGGCCACTTCGCTGACTTCTTGCTAATGTTACGTTAGCTGCTCTGTTTCAGTGACGTTGACGGAAGAAACGAGCATGTAGACTAAAAGGCATCTGTTCTGACGGGAGATGCAGCGACTTAAACCAGCGGTGAGTCAGAGAAAACATCAGTAATATGACACTGGTTCAGTAATGAGGAGAGGAAAAGTCCGCTAGCCGCTGCAATGTAAAATGCCATTGGCTTATGCTAACAATGGTAGCATGTTGTGTATGTGGGGGAAATGTGACCTACAGTTGTTTTGTCTGTGAACGTTGATATTTATTATTGAGGTTTATACTTTAGTGAAAAGATCTTGTTGTTCTTCCACGTTTTGAGGATGTTGGGAGAAGTTTGTCTTTAAGTCAGACAGCCCTGAAGTTTTAGGAAAAAAGATCACGGTTTGAGTTAAAATGAGAACATTCTTCCCACAAAGCCTTTTCAAACAGAGTGAATCAGTTTTAATTATTTCCAGTTATGTTTATGTTGTTTTTATCTTTTCTTGCCAAAAGCAAAGAAAGTGTTGGCAGCTTCTCGTGTAAGCGACTGTGTTAACTGAGCAGATAATATTGACAAATACCAATCGCAGACCCCTGAATCGAACTGAATCGAAATTGAATTGTGGCAGACTTTGTAATATCGGCAAATATCGTATCATAGTCCAAAGTATTGATATAATATTGTATCATAATGAAACCAGTGATTTACACCCCACTAAACAGAAACACACAAGGACTCAAGAAAAACCTGGAAAAGTCTTGGAATTTTTTTCACAAGGGTATTAGAAAAAAAACAACAAAAAACCCCCACGATGTTTCCCGATGATCATTTCTGTTTTTACAGAAATGATCATCGGGAAACATCTCTCTGGCTTAAATTTTAAATAACAAAAATTCACCAAAAGATTTTTCTTTAAAAATCAACAAAACATTTAAAGACAAAAAATTGCAAAACTTTTTAAAAAGAAAACATGCAAGTTTGGAAGGCATGTTTGAAAAAATTGGCAAACTTCTTAAGGAAAAATACAACCAAGATTTTTAAAGAAAAAATTGTTTTAAATTAATCCTTTTTTTTTTTTTTTTTTTTAAATCAAAGATTCTGTTTAAAAATGGCCAACAATTTTTACAGGAGAAAATACCAAAAAAGATTAAAGAACAAAAATAGCCAACATTTTTGCTTTAAAAAAATCCCAAAAAACTTCTTTAAGGAAAAAAAAACCTAATTTTGCTTTCAAAGAGAAGGAAGTGAGTCTCAGATTTTGGGTGGAGGATCACATCACAGGTGTGACATGATTGACCAGAGATTTCATGACATCATCACTTAACAAACTCCTTCTGATTTCAGATGATTGGTGTCACTCATCGTCGTCATGGAGACGGAAACTGCAGCCGAGACGTTCACTGACCTGCTGAAAAAGTAAGAAACCTGAACGACACTTAAGTGTTAAATTGATCATTATTAAGTCAAACAGCCAGGAGACTAAAAAAGTCATTTTTCAAAGAAAAGTTTTTTTGAAAAAAACCCAAATGTCTCCTTTAACAAACAACCAAAATGTCTGAAGAAAACATTACCAATAACTGAAGAAAAGAACAGCAAAAATTCTGAAAGTTTTTTTTTTTTAATTGCAAAGCATTTTTAAAGAAAAAAAGAAACTGCAAAAACATTTAAATAATGAAAAAAAACATATAAGGCATGTCCACTTTAAAAAACACCCAATCCTTTAATAAAAAAGGAGGGAGGAGGAGCAGAAAATGAAAATACTTTAGTAAAGTACAAATACTGCAAAAGTACTTCAGTACTTACTTAAATGTAATCAATTAATTTTCACCTCTGTGTTTGTGCAGAGCGCTGAGGATCGATGACATCATCACTCTGGAATAAACAATGACATCATCAGGAATAAAGAAAGGTTTATTGTTTATAAAGTGGGGCTGTAACACTGCTGATGTCATCATTAACACTTTGAGTCCCTTTTAGACGCCAAAAGCTGCAGTTTGCTGTCAGAGCGACACTGCTAATAATAAAATATATCATCTGATACTGCGGTTTCATTAAGACTACGAAAACTTCAACATCAAAGTTTCATAAATAACATGGAGTTAGCTTGACATGAAAAAAACGTTCTGTGGCTCGAATCTGTGAGTGTCTGTGTTTTAAAAAAAAAACACCAAAATGTTTTCAGAAGGAAGGCGTGTCTTCTTTAAAAACTGTCCATAATTTTAAAGAAACAAAAAATAGCCCAGTAAAAAGAACAAAAAAAATGACACAGCTAAATTCCTTTTTTTAAAAAGTTGTCAAATTTATGAAGACTTAAAATAGCCAACATTTTCAAAGAAAAAAACAACACTCAAAAAAAGTACAGAAGGAAGGCACGTCTTCTTAAAAAAATGCCCCAAAACTTTAAAAAAGAAAACAGAACACCACATTTTTGGAAAAAAAAGCCCCTTTTAAAAAAAAATTGCCAAAATATATTTAAAGAATGAAAATCACTATTTCTTTTAAAGAAGAAAAAAATGTCCTCTTAAAAAAAAAACACCCAAAAATTTACAGGAAAAACAAATCCCAAAACATTTCATGAAGGAAGAAATAGTCACTTTTTCCTCAGACAGTGAAAGCAGTGAGCTCCAGCAGCTCCGCCCCCTCCGATCAGAGATGATCTATGACGTTATTGACATGTGATGTCATTGTTATTGTTGACAAACAGCTGCTGACACGTATGTCACATGTTACACTCGAGGCTCACGCTGTTGTGTTAAACCTCTTTGGTTTCCGTGGTGCCGGCATGCTGTCTAAAATCACACTGATGCCGCTGTCCTTCAGTTCTTTGTAGAGACTCGACAGAAACGTCTCTTTGTATCCATGTCTCCGGTTCTGGTCTACATGACGCTGCAGATCCGGGAGCGTCCCTCTGCGTCCTCCAGGCCCTTCTTGTCCCGGACCAGCACGGCCTGGTTCCCGAAGCTGCTGTACCACGCAGACTGACTGCGGCTCAGGTAGGTGGAGGGCGGCGCCGCCTGCAGCTCCTGCTGCTGCTGCTGCCAGATCAGCAGGGACGTGTCCCGGTACCGCAGCCGGCCGAACGCCTCCGACAGCGCCTTTCCCGCCAGAGGGGGGCGGCGAGGACCGGGAGGACCCTCGGCAGCCGTCTGGTCCTCTACAGCAGCTGGATCAACATCCGACATGTCAGATCAGTCGTCATGGTGACAGGAGAAATGTCTGCTGAGGAGCCTCAGGTCCAGGTCCAGGTCACCTGACGAGTCCAGCTGTTCATCTAATCCTTCAGCAGAACCTGACAGAACAAAACCAGGTGAGATTTTTACACACACACAAAATTTAAAGGAAAAACAAATCACCAAAAAGTTTGAGATAATAAAAAAAAAAAAATCACAACAAAACACCACCTGCTTCCTCCTGCTGTGTCCCTGTCGGCTCCCGTACATTCAGCGGGTCCGCCGGTAACTAAACTACCGGAATGTGAAAAAAACGCACCGGAGGGGAGCTAACGGCTGTTAGCCGCTCAGCTAACAGACTGCTGACACGGCTAATCCTGATGCTAACTGCTGTTAGCTTCTGTTAGCTCCTGATAAAAACAAAAAACAAAAAAACACGCAGCTGCAGTTTACCGCCGTGATGACGTCACTGAACCAGGGGGTTAACACGCCAAAAAACAATAAACATAAACTGTGACGTTTGTTTGTTTCCTCTGACAGCTGCTGTTAGCATCGTTAGCATCGTGCTGCCGAGAAACTGAAGCTGCATCCAATGACAACGGTGTGACTGCAAACCGGGTCCGGGTAGGGACACAACACAGGAACAAAGGTTCCTCCCCCTTATAATCTTCAAATTAAAGCTACATGTTTGTCTTTTTTTTTTTTATTAATAACAAGCGAACAACCAGTGAATCACACACACACACACACACACACACACACACACACACACACACACACACACACACTGACTCTGACAGTCAGTCTGTTTTCTGTGAGCTCTGATATTTTATTTTATTATTATTTTTCTTTCTATATGATGACAGCAGAGAGAGGACAGTTACAGCAAGACGGTTACAAAGACGACTATAAGATTATTGATCCCCAGAGAGGACAGACTGCAGTGCAGCTGCAGGACAAAATGAGGACAGACACAGTGACAGAGACAGAGACAGACAGACAGAGAGACAGGCGGACAGACAGATTACAACAGTCAGACATTCCTCTTTACTTTGGGAGATTCTGATTGTCTCACAGAAATAAACAGAGTTCTTATGGTCAAACTAGGGCTGGGCGATACGGAATAAAGTTTATCATGATAATTTTTTTCATATCAGTCGATATCGATATATATCAGGATAAACATCAAATCAATATTTCTGTTGAGCTTAAAGGTTCCTTTGACTCCTCAGTGAGATATGAAGATATCAGAGGGTTCATTTAGGTTTAAATATTTATTTTCTGTCAGACATTGAACATGACAAATATACTGTAGAACAGCATCACCAGCTGGAGGACCTATTCTACTAAAACTCACAGAGGTCCAGGTACTAAAATGTCCTCCCAGCAAAGGTCCGAGCCTCATACCTAAAATCAATATCACCATTAACTGAACATTTTACTTTAAAAACGTTTGAGTCGGCCTACTTCTCCTATAGCTGCCAACAGCCTGCCAACATTCACAGTTAGAGAAAGGCTGAAAATAAGCTCATGTGCTTGTGGCCCCGGGCCCCCAAAACATTACATCTGCCCCTGGTAATAATAATGAGAGCTCAGCGCGAGCGGCCGGATGAGACACGGAGCGATGCGTCCTGCTGTTTCTAAATAATTCATCCAAAGTCTGATTAAAGCTGAAACTAACACAAAGTCGTCTGTAGAGTCTAAAGAAGTCACTTTCACCTCTGCAGATGTGTCTGTTTCAGACACTTTGGTGCTGTGAGGAGAAGCTGCGCTCTGTCTGTCTGTCTCACTGCGCTGCTGTCGGACCATCAGCCATGATGAAATGCTGTGGCTGTCAAACACTCAGCTGTTCTACAGTCAAAGATAGACATCGTTATCTTTTTATCGCCCAGCCCTAGGTCATGGAAAACCTAGAAAAGTCCTGGAATTTGCAAACAGCAATATATCCTGAAAGTTTGGAAAAGTCCTGGAATTTACCTGAATAACACATGATGTGTCCAAGGACTGTCTGAAATCTGAAAATCCAACAATAATTTCTGTTTTTACAGTTTTCTGGCTGATAAATTCTGTAATTTCTGGTGACTTTTGAAGAAAACATCCCCATGAGTTCAGAAGACAGTTTTAAGAAAAAAATTGAAGGAATTGAAGGAATCTTTTTTTTAATTACCACAATGTTTAGAAAAAAGAATTGCCAATATTTTTTTTGAGAAAAAGACAAATTTTTTAGATAAAAATATTGCCAACAATTTTAACGAAAATTATTTCTTCCAAACCTGCAGACATGTTTTCCTTCAAAATCACCAAAATTAATCGCCCAAAATTTTAAAGAAAAAAAAGGCGTATAAAAAATAAATAATTAAAGGGCTGGAAAAAAGACTGAAATAGCTCAGGCACATTTCCTTTAAAATTAGCGGTAAAATTAATACTTCCAATTAAAGTGGAATGCCCCCCCCCCAATAAATAGTAAACAGTCCCTTAGTTCTATGTAAATATTCTGTCTGATCCTTTTCTGAATTTATTTTTCAAAACAATATATATTTTAAAAGCTGTTACATATTATATATAAGAAATGGTGAGGAAGATTGATGGATGTTTCAGAGAATGTTTGGTCTCTAAAATTTGCCTCAAAGTTCTGGAAAACTCCTGGAAAAGTTCTGGAAATGTCTGTAAAATGTGTGTGGTCCTTGAAAATACTACAGTCACATGAAGGAAACTTGACGTGAAGACGCGAACGTCTCGGCTGCAGCTCTTTGTCTCCTGGGTGAGTTTTCACTGTGAAGCAGATGGACAGACTCCGTACGAGTCTACTTGTCTGTGTGGGACCTGATGTGTCTCGCCAAGTTGGACGCTCCGACGTACCTCCTCCCGCAGATCTTGCAGACGTACGGCTTCTCTCCCGTGTGCGTCCTCATGTGGACGGTCAGGTCGCCGCCGAGTCTGAACGCTCTCCCGCAGGTGGTGCAGGTGTACGGCTTCTCTCCCGTGTGGATCCTCATGTGGACAATCATGGCTGACACGTCGCAGAATCTCTTCCCGCAGATCTTACAGACGTACGGCTTCTCTCCCGTGTGCGTCCTCATGTGGACTGTCAGTGTGGTGCTGCTTTTTAAACCTTTCCCGCAGATCTTACAGGTGAAGGGCTTCTCTCCTGTGTGGGTCCTCAGGTGTCTCTGCAGCAGAGACCTGTATTTATAGTCCTTACCGCAGGTGTCGCACCTGAACGATTTCTTACCTGTGTGAGAGTCACGGTACATCCCGGACAGATCCGGGTGCTTCAGGTGACTCTTCTGGTCTGACTCTGCGTCTCTGGTCGGGTCTCCATCCTCGCGTCCTCCGTGCTCTCCAACGTGCTCTCCTACATGCTCGCCTCCTCTCTGAGCGCGGTGGGAGTTTTGTGGGAGGAGCAAGAGGTCTTTGTGTGGGTCCGTCAGGACGAAGCTGATCCCGGGGACGTTGTCCTCAGACTCGTCCTCGGCGGCGCTCAGAGTGTCGTCAGGACTGAGGTTGAGCGTCTGCTCCTCGCTGCGGTCGCTCTCCTCATAAGAAGGAGTCCAGATGAAGGATTCTGTCTCCTGCTTCAGTACCAGCTCCTCCTGCTCCTCTTTAATCTGTGGAGGCTCCGGCTCCTCCTGAACCACAGCAGAGCTCCCCTCCTGGACACAGACCTCCTGCTCCTCCTTACAGACGCTCTGCTGAGGGACGCTCTGCTGAGGGAGCGCTGCAGAGACACACAAAAGGACAAGAAATGAAAATCCAAAGTTCCAGTGAACTATAAAGTCACCTGCAGGAGTCCGTATGTTACTGACTCACCTGCAGGAGTCCAGGTGTTACAGACTCACCTGCAGGAGTCCAGGTGTTACAGACTCACCTGCAGGAGTCCAGGTGTTACGGACTCACCTGCAGGAGTCCAGGTGTTCCTGACTCACCTACAGGGTTCTAGATGTTACTGGCTCACCTGCAGGAGTCCAGGTGTTACAGACTCACCTGCAGGAGTCCAGGTGTTCCTGACTCACCTGCAGGGTTCCAGGTGTTCCAGGTGTTCCTGACTCACCTGCAGGGTTCCAGGTGTTCCAGGTGTTCCTGACTCACCTGCAGGGTTCTCAATGTTACTGACTCACTTGCAGGAGTCCAGGTGTTACTGACTCACCTGCAGGAGTCCAGGTGTTACTGACTCACCTGCAGGAGTCCAGGTGTTACTGAATCACCTGCAAGGTTCCAGATGTTACTGACTCACCTGCAGGAATCCAGATGTTACTGAATCATCTGCAGGAGTCCAGATGTTACTGAATCATCTGCAGGAGTCCAGGTGTTACTGACTCACCTGCAGAGTCCAGGTGTTACAAAATCACCTGTGGGAGTCCAGGAGTTACGGACTCACCTGCAGGAGTCCAGGTGTTACTGACTCATCTGCAGGAGTCCAGATGTTACTGAATCATCTGCAGGAGTCCAGGTGTTACTGACTCACCTGCAGGAGTCCAGGTGTTCCTGACTCACCTGCAGAGTCCAGGTGTTACAAAATCACCTGTGGGAGTCCAGGAGTTACGGACTCACCTGCAGGAGTCCAGGTGTTACTGACTCACATGTTGGAGTCCAGGTGTTCCGGATTCACCTGCAGGAGTCCAGATATTCCTGACTCACCTGCAGGAGTCCAGGTGTTACTGACTCACCTGCAGGAGTCCAGGTGTTCCTGACTCACCTGCAGGAGTCCAGGTGTAACTGACTCACCTGCAGGAGTCCAGGTGTTCCTGACTCACCTGCAGAGTCCAGGTGTTACAGAATCACCTGTGGGAGTCCAGATATTCCTGACTCACCTGCAGGAGTCCAGGTGTTACTGACTCACATGTTGGAGTCCAGGTGTTCCGGATTCACCTGCAGGAGTCCAGATATTCCTGACTCACCTGCAGGAGTCCAGGTGTTACTGACTCACCTGCAGGAGTCCAGGTGTTCCTGACTCACCTGCAGGAGTCCAGGTGTAACTGACTCACCTGCAGGAGTCCAGGTGTTCCTGACTCACCTGCAGAGTCCAGGTGTTACAAAATCACCTGTGGGAGTCCAGGTGTTACGGACTCACCTGCAGGAGTCCAGGTGTTACTGACTCACATGTTGGAGTCCAGGTGTTCCTGACTCACATGTTGGAGTCCAGGTGTTCCTGATTCACCTGCAGGAGTCCAGATATTCCTGACTCACCTGCAGGAGTCCAGGTGTTACTGACTCACCTGCAGGAGTCCAGGTGTTCCTGACTCACCTGCAGGAGTCCAGGTGTAACTGACTCACCTGCAGGAGTCCAGGTGTTCCTGACTCACCTGCAGAGTCCAGGTGTTACAGAATCACCTGTGGGAGTCCAGGTGTTACGGACTCACCTGCAGGAGTCCAGGTGTTACTGACTCACATGTTGGAGTCCAGGTGTTCCTGATTCACCTGCAGGAGTCCAGATATTCCTGACTCACCTGCAGGAGTCCAGGTGTTACTGACTCACCTGCAGGAGTCCAGGTGTTCCTGACTCACCTGCAGGAGTCCAGGTGTTCCTGACTCACCTGCAGGAGTCCAGGTGTAACTGACTCACCTGCAGGAGTCCAGGTGTTCCTGACTCACCCGCAGGAGTCCAGATGTTCCTGACTCACCCGCAGGAGTCCAGGTGTTACTGACTCACCTGTAGGGTTCTAGATGTTACGGACTCACCCGCAGGAGTCCAGGTGTTACTGACTCACCTGCAGGAATCCAGGTGTTACATAATCACCTGTGGGAGTCCAGGTGTTACGGACTCACCTGCAGGGTTCTAGATGTTACTGGCTCACCTGCAGGAGTCCAGGTGTTACTGACTCACCTGCAGGAGTCCAGGTGTGCTCCAGCAGTCTCCGTTGCCGGTGGATCTCCTCCTCGTACTCTCGGACGGTGTTTTTGAAGACGGTGAAGATCTCCTCGGCCGCAGCGCTCAGCCGCTCGGACACAAACTCTCTCAGGTAATCTACCGAAGACATGATGACGTCACTGACGCACCCCGCGCGCTATAAACGGCTCAAATAAAACCTGCTAACAGCGGAGACTCTCTGCAACGTTAAAGACGCTCCCCGCTAACAGCTAACGGCACCAGCGGAGCCTCTGTTGTTTACTTCCGTCCGGTGTCACACTGTTAGAGGTCCGACAGACGGAGCTTTTCGTTCTGCTTTCAACTGATGGCATCTTGTCGAACCCTGATGAGAATTAAGTGATTTGATGAAATATTATTATTTCAAGATTAGATTTGATTTTATTTTCTGACGGAACATTCATCCCACATGTTGTGTTCAGGGACCGTCGGAAAATTAAGAATCCAAACATAATTTCGGTTTTTAGTTTCTGGCTGTGATAAACGGTGTCCTTGTGGAGACAGAAAATGTAAAGAGGCAGAGAAAGAAAAGGCAAAATATTTTTATTTAAAAATTTATTTTTTTAATTTATTTTAAAATTGTCTAAGAACCAATGCAAAAAACCCCAAATTAAACAAAAAAGAAAAATGCCAAAATGTTGTCTATAAATATTGCCAAAATATTTTTAAAAGAAATCACCAAATTCTTTATAGAAAAAAAAGAATGGCAAAAAATTAACAAAAGATTGTTTAAAAACTGTTCTCTGTAAAAATTGCCCAAAATTCTTAAAGAAAAAAAATCACCTGAATTTTTCTTAAGGAAAAAAAGAAAACAAAAGAAAATTTCAGATTTTTCTTCAAACCAATTAATTTTTATTAAATAAAGAAAAAATTGCCCAAATGTTTTTTTTTAAAATATCACCATAAAGTTTTCTGTAAAAACGGCAACAACTAAAAATTAGCTTATAAAAATATATTGCCAAAAATATTTAAAGAAATCAAAATAGCAAAACATGGCATCTTTTCTTTAAAAATTGTTGGTAAAATAATACAAAATGCAAGTATTTAAAGTTGCATGCCCCTCTCCTATAGTCCCTCCCCAGTTCCTAAAAAGTATTTGACATGCCTCCTTTGTGCACCGCCCCCTCTGATAAATAACAAACAGTCCCTGAACTCTCAGTGAGTAACTGACATACAGCATCTCTTTAAAGAAAGAGTCAGTGTGTTGCAGTGAAACTGGTTTATGTGATTCTTCTTCCTGCTGCATTAAAATGTTAATGTGTTACATGAAAACACACACGGAGGGTTAAAGAGCAGCGCAGCCCTGAGTCCTGTCTGCAGGAGCCAGCCGCTCGTCTTCACTGTGTCTCTCGTCATGTCGTCCTCTCAGCTGCTCTTCTGCTGTCTCACCGCTCTGTCTCTCGTCTGTCTCCAAGGTAGGACAGGGACATTCACTAACATCATGTTTACTCTCACATATATCTGATTAAATTTAATATCTGACTGATTTAATTTAATATCTGATTTATTTAATATCTGACTGACTTATTCAAATATCTGATTTATTTAAAAGATGTCTGATATTATTTAATATATATATGATTTCATTTAATATCTGATTTATTTACTATCTCTCTAATTTTATTACCTGGTGTTATTTTAAATGTCATAAATATTAAAAGACCTTGTTATTAGGATGATGATTTGTATATTAAATTTAACATAAAAAAAGTAAAGTTTTGTCACAGCTGAGCATCAGTGATCAATAATCATATTGATGAGATGTGTTTGTTGTAGCTCTGAAGTTTGGTATTTTATTTTGAAAGGAGTAAGCTGCAGCTCTGCGGTTTGGTGGGGTTTTATTTTGAAAGGAGTGCCCTGCAGCTGTCCTCAGTCTAAATGTTAATGTGATTCAGTGTCGAAATGAGACGCTAACAGAGCTGCAGGCGCTGACCTTTGACCTTTACACACCTGTCTGACCCTGAAGTGCTCGCTCTGCTCCACATGACCCACTTCACACATGTTCACATCGTCTTTCTTTAGAATTAATTTTAATATTTCTTTTATTATTTCTTCATTAATATTTAAAGTGTTTTAGCCGTCAGAGGAACTGTGATAATGGTTTCTGTGTGTGTGTGTGTGTGTGTGTGTGTGTGTGTGTGTGTGTGTGTCAGGAGGCTGTCTGCAGTGTTTTGGTTGTAATGTAGGCGGTGGGCGGGGCCGGGGGCGGGGCTACGTGGAGCTCGGTTGTAGCCAACCAGAAGTCGTAAACTGCAGTCGAACCGAGAGAGGATTCAAACTGCGACTCTGCATCACCACCTACAGCCGTCAGTACCTGTCTGTCCCTCTGTCTCTGTCAGTCTGTTTGTTTCCACAGAGTCTCTCTGACGTCCCGTCTCTACTGAACCAATCAGATGGCGGCATCATGTGTCTCCAGAGTGTGATTTTAGACAGCATGCTGGCATCACAGAAACAATACAGCTTTAACACAACAGCGTGCGCCTGCAGTGTGACATGTAACATACGTGTCAGCAGCTCTTTATAAACAATAACAATGACATCACATGTCAATAACAATCACTAATCGTCCCTGTTATCTGGCAGCTGATCTCGTCCTCCTCTCAGAGAGGAAGGAGCTGCTGGAGATAATTCATTTCACTATTTGGGGAAGAAAAAAAAGTGTTTTTTAATTTTTATTTTTGTTAAAAATCTTGGGTGTTTTTATTTTAAACATTTTGCATTGTTTGGTGATTTTTACCTATGCCTTTTTTTAATCAATAAAAAAAACACTTTTTTAAAAAACAAATTAGATTAATTAGATTTTTTTGTCTTAAAATATTTTAAACAATTTTTATTGCAAGACATTTTGATGATTTCTGAATTATTTTTTTCTTAAAAATTTTTTGGGATGTAAAAAAGACATGGACCCAGCGTTGAACCCTGGGGTACACCTCATAGCTGAACAAAGGACGTCCTCCCTCCTCGGCTAACTTCTCTCTTTCAGTCTTGAACTTTGACTTTCAATCAAAGATAATCAAACGTTACATTTCATCAGATCCTCCTCCCCTCTGTGTCCTCAGAGTCTCTGGACCTGGTCTTGTCTCGGGGTTGTGCAACGTCTCGTCACTGTCAGCAGAAGGAGCTTCCCGGAGTTTCGGTGGCCTGCTGTGATTGGTCGCTGTGTAATGGCGGTTGGCAGTGGGCGGGGTCGGTCACTGCTGTCATCGTCAGCTGCTGGTTTCCTCTGCGGGGACTCACTGAGAACTGATCCCGGACCAGAACTGGACCTTCTGTTCATTTTGGGGGCCCGGGGCCACAAGCACATGAGCTTATTTTCAGCCTTTCTCTAACTGTGAATGTCGGCAGGCTGTTGGCAGCTATAGGAGAAGTAGGCCGACTCAAAAGTTTTTAATTCCTGAGTAAAATGATTAACAGCACAGAAGTTTGACAGAAGCTGAAGTCAGAGTCCTGCAGTCAGGAGAGGTTGGCCTATTATCAGCACAATGTGCTTCAATTTACCTGAAGTTTGTTTAAGATGGAGCTTTTCATTTTCATATAATGCTGGAAAGTTGAATCAATAATAATAATTATTATTTGAATACCCCTGCTGTAAACCATCTTCAGTGTGATACAAAAAAAATCATGAACAGGAAAAAAATGGCTTAAATGTAATATGAATTAAAATTATGATAATAACATGATATTTTCATTACGATATTACCGACATATATTATCCGACAGACCGCTCCAGCGCGTGGACATGTCCGACAGCAATAACTAATTACTTTGTAAATTAATGTATTAATATTTGAATAAATAGAGTAAACTAAAAACAAATTTATTAATGTCTATGTAAATCGTATTAAAAAATGAAATACAGTTTCTGTAACACTTGTGGTTTTCTTTACTCCATAACTTGGTTTACTGTCATTGTTTGGGTTTTTACTTGATTCATGATATATTTGTCTATTCAAAGACGGAGAAAGCGTGGATGTCAAATGTCAGAGAAAAATTAAATCTTAAAAAGTTTTTATATAAAACATGCCCTCCAAAATGTGGGCCCACGGGTTTATTAAAAAAATAGCTTATTTATTATATTTTGGGCTCATGTCTTCAATTCCAAAAAATGCCTCTGAAGTCCCCAGTTTTTAAATAATAGTGGAAAAATAAAAAATCGCGCTCTACTTGTGTTAATATAATTTCTGAACCTCTTCACTCACCGTCTGACTTTCTGTAACGCATGCGCGGTAGAAGCTCCATGTTCCCAGCACATTCTGGTCTGTAGCAGCCGAAGCCAACAGACGCTAACAGGCTAACCTCAGTTTTTCTGACCGTCCCGATCCAGCGCCGAGACCCGGATCGGACGCGGTCCAGGCCCGGTTCAAGTCGTTAACACGGTACCGGTTCTGACCCGGAACCCGCGCCGACTGCGGCGTAAAACCACAGTTAGCGCTGTTAGCATCTGCGGCTAGCTTTGAGTTAGCTCCGCTCACTAGCAGAGAATCAAAACAGAGCTAACAGGAGCTAACGGGAGCTAACGGGAGCTAACAGGAGCTAACAGGAGCTAACGGGAGCTAACAGGAGCTAACGGGAGCTAACAGGAGCTAACAGGAGCTAACGGGACAACATGGCGACAGAAGAGAAGAAACCAGAGACAGAAAACATCAAGCAGCCTTCCTCCTCCTCGGGCTCCGGCAGTAAGGTGAGCCAGCCGGGCTGACGGCGCTCCGGACCCCGGGACAGCCGCTCCGGTTGGTCCGTTGAGCCGCTGACGGTCCGTTAGCTTTAGTTAGCTGCTGTTAGCTTCAGTTAGCTGTAAACAGACTGATCTGTGTTTATATCAGCTGCAGCTTCACCACCATCACTTATGTTCTCTGTCAGCTCTTTAAAATCTGATTATTGATCATTATATGTTTGTTCCGATATTCTTTACTTTAATGTATTCACAAAAAAACTGCTAAAAGTTCAATTCTTCAGACACGGTGGAGATTTTGAAACTGATAAACTGAAGAAAAGACAAATCAGACGCAAAGAAAATCGTTTTTAACATTTGTTTACTGACATGCTGTCTGGATTTCAGAAAGAGAAGAGCGGTTACTGACAAACCTCAAACTAAACGACACTAATCGACGTGTAAATCTGATTTTGAATGATTGAGTTTTACGTCTTGTTTACTCTGTTTACGTTGTTCCTTTTGCTTTATTTGTCTTGTACTTAGTTTGCTTTGGTTTCCATTTGCTGCTGTAATAAAGTACTTTCCCCTTTGTGAGACCTTTTAAGGATTATTTTCTTATTTGATTTCATTTTAAACAAATGGTCCTAGAATATTAGTCTCACCAGTCTGCTCACTGGTTATATTGGTCAGACACCATTAAT
>NC_142179.1:887500-900000 GCF_026936395.1 Plectropomus leopardus
GCAAGGGAAAGGTACTGTCTGTCCAACTGTCTGTCTGTCCAACTGTCTGTCTCTCTGTCTTCAGTAGTGTAACCTTCTGTCTGTCCTCTCCTTGTGTCTCAGTGTTTGAAGACATACTCTGGACATAAGAATGAGAAGTACTGCATCTTCGCCAACTTCTCCGTCACAGGAGGGAAGGTGAGACATCAAACTTTACTCTGTCTCAGAGTCAGCTGTCTCAGGTGCTTTGACCTTTGACCCCTGTGTCTCAGGCGCCTTGACCTTTGACCCCTGTGTTTCAGTGGATCGTGTCGGGGTCTGAGGACAGCATGGTTTACATCTGGAACCTTCAGACCAAAGAGATCGTCCAGAAACTACAAGGACACACAGGTCTGACCTCTGACCTCTCAGCACCACCACAACTTTATCTCCCAGTCTCTAACTTTATCTCCCAGTCTCTAACTTTATCTCCTAGTCTCCAACTTTATCTCCTAGTGTCTGACTTTATCTCCTAGTCTTTAACTTTATCTCCTAGTCTCTAACTTTATCGCCTGGTCTCTGACTTTATCTCCTAGTGCCAGACTTTTATCTCCTAGTCTTTTAACTTTATCTGCTAGTCTTTAACTTTATCTCCTAGTCTCTAGCTTTATCTCCTAGTGTCTGACTTAATCTTGTAATGTCTGACTTTATCTCTTAGTCTCCGACTTTATCTCCCAGTCTCTAACTTTATCTCCTAGTCTCCAACTTTATCTCCTAGTCTCTAACTTTATCTCCTAGTCTCTAACTTTATCTCCTAGTCTCTAACTTTATCTCCCAGTCTCTAACTTTATCTCCTAGTCTCCAACTTTATCTCCCAGTCTCTAACTTTATCTCCTAGTCTCCAACTTTATCTCCCAGTCTCTAACTTTATCTCCTAGTGTCTGACTTTATCTCCTAGTGTCTGACTTAATCTTGTAATGTCTGACTTTATCTCTTAGTCTCTGACTGTATCTCCTAGTGCCAGACTTTTATCTCCTAGTCTTTAACTTTATCTCCTGGTCTGTAGCTTTATCTCCTAGTGTCTGACTTCATCTCCTAGTCTCAAACTTTATCTACTAGTGTTTGACTTAATCTCTTAGTGTCTGACTTTATCAGTTGGTCTCTGACTTTATCTCCTAGTGTCTAACTTTGCGTTCTGGTTCATGACTTGTCTCCTAGTCCCCTGTGCTCGATCTGGTTGTGTAAAAGTTGAGGCTGTGAAGATCTCCGTAGAGGTTTTTGTGGTTTTTTTTGTGTCCTGGTCTCGAGGATCCCTGGTGGACCTCAGTGGGACTAGGTGATAACAGGAAGTAGTAGAGGAAGAAGTAGTGACGTTCGTGTCTTTGCGTGTCTGCAGACGTGGTGATCTCGACCGCCTGCCACCCGACAGAAAACATCATCGCCTCGGCCGCGCTGGAGAACGACAAAACCATCAAACTGTGGAGGAGCGACTGTTAGACTGCAAGAGACCTGGACCCGGACCTGGACCTGATCCGGTTCAAGACACACACACACACACACACACACACACACACACACACACACACACACACACACACACACACACAGAGTCAGAGCAGGTCCAGCGTGTCCCCCCTTCACAATAAAACCTCCTCAGACTGTTTTAAAAAATAAAACGATTTTTAGAGATTCTTTTTGGAGCCAAAATCAGAAAAAAATAAAATAAAAAATATATTGTTTTCGGGTTAAAAGAGAATTTAAAGGACGAGTTCACAGATTTTCAGCCCAGATCTGATCTGTCACAGGAAGAGGCTTTTATTTTTAAAAATGTTCTTTTTATTTTCAGGAGAAGCCAAAATGTTTTCTGATCTTTGACGGTTCGTCAGTTTTTTTTTTTGCTATTATGGTAAAATCTTAACTTCCTCCCTTTCACATTAAAAGACTTCCTGTAGCTCATGACAGAAGAAAATCTGAATCTTCTCTCTTCGATTAATTTATGTTTTTAGATGTCGTTTTATTTTTGATGTGAATTATGATCAATATTTTAAAACAGAGAGAAAACGTCAAATCCATCAGTGATTATTAACAGTGCACTTTGGGGATGATAACAATTAATCAACTAATCGATTAATCTGCTGTTAAGAATTTCATTAAATATGTGAAATTTGATCAATTAATTAACAGATTTTCAAAATAAATGCAATATGCTGTTTGCATTTTGTCCGAAATGAGAATTGTTTTTATGTTTTTTTCAAATAAAGATTCATCGATTTTAATTTTACGGATTAATTGATTAGGTTAAGTTTGAAACTTCAGTGCACAGCTTGTTCACACATGATAATAATTATTATTTTATTTGACTAGAGTTAAAGAAGTGGATCTTCCTGTGAGTCCCTGAATGCACCGCGCTCAGGCTCTGTTTAAGAACTGAAACTTTATTTTGAAAATCAGGATCCTTTAGAAAACATTTTCTGGGTTGACAAACAGTGAAACTCCCCTTTAAATAGAATAAAAACATAAAATAGAGTTTCTGAGCTCTCTGACGTTTCGAAGCCTGAGTTTATTAACCCTTTAAAACCTGAACAAATTAGCCTTTAAAAAAATACATTGAAAAAAGGCAACGAGAAACTTCAGTAAAGATAACCCCAAAATTAACAATCGTATATAAAAGTGAAAACATGAAAATTTACTGAAAATAAGAGAAAAAAAGTTTCAAATAAGGACCCCAAAAAAACAAGTGAATGACCTGAAAAAGGGGCTTGAAAAATAAGAACTGTTAAATTATTTTAACTAAATAATTATGATAATTCTTCTTAAAAAAATCGCACAATTTGTGCAATTTTTCTTTTTTTTTCCAAATTGTTCATTGCCTTTTTCCCATGTTTTTAAAAGAAATCAGACACACTGGCTCGGGGTTGGAAGGGTTAAATAATCATGAGGGCGTCTGAACGCAACAAAAGAAAAGTGACATGAATGCAGGTTTCGCCGTCGGACGTCGTCTGTGCACAGACGCACTCAGTGTTTGTTTACAGGAGCCGGTGGGTAAAAAAAACGTTAAAATAAATAAACTCGAACGAAGCCTCGGTTCTGAAAAACGGACCACCAAAATAAAACGACCTCAGAGTTTCTGTTAGACGATCGTCCACAGGTCGACGTGGAGCTGGGACACGCCCACTGACCTCTGACTCACCGGTTGCTATAGCAACTGTGTGTGTGTGTGTGTGTGTGTGTGTGTGTGAGAGTGAGTGAGTGAGTGAGTGTGTGTGTGTGTGTGTGTGTGTGTGTGTGTGTGTGTGTGTGTGCTGCGTTCACTGACTCTCTGTCCCGTTGGAACAAACAGCAGCTCCTCTTCTTCATCTTCATCACAAACTTCAATCAGCGACTGAAAAAAGAAACGAGCGATAAAGTTTGAAGGATTTTTTTTCCAGTTATTTGTAAATAAAGATTTTTGACTACGAGACTGTGTGTGTGTGTGTTTGTCTGCATATAATTCTTTTCCCACCGACTCAGTCTCACACTCTCACAACACCGAGGAAAAGCTCAAAAGCTCTCATCCAGCCGCTCGCGCTGAGCTCTCATTATTATTACCAGGGACAGATGTAATGTTTGGCAGGCTGTTGGCAGCTATAGGACAAGAAGGCCTACTCAAAACTGTTCACCAACACGCTGTCGGACCTCTTCACTGTCTCGTTCTCCTCTCAGGAGAACATCCTGTCCACCAACATGCTGTCACAGCTCCTCTGTCCTCTGTCTCCTCTTGGCAGAAGCACTTGTCCACCAACAGAGCTCCTCAATGCTCCGTCTCTGCTCAGGAGAACCTCCTGTTTCCCAACACGCCATCAGAGTTCCTTAGTGTTCAGTCTCCTGTGTCGGGTACAGTTACCTGTGTCGGGTGCAGTTACTTGTGTTGGGTGCAGTCACCTGGGTTGGGTACAGTTACCTGTGTCAGGTGCAGTTCCCTGTGTCAGGTGCAGTTACCTGTGTTGGGTGCAGTTACCTGTGTCGGGTGCAGTTACCTGTGTTGGGTGCAGTTACTTGTGTCGGGTACAGTTACCTGTGTTGGGTACAGTTACCTGTGTTGGGTGCAGTTACCTGTGTCGGGTGCAGTTATCTGTGTCGGGTGCAGTTGCCTGTGTCGGGTACAGATACCTGTGTTGGGTGCAGTTACCTGTGTCGGGTGCAGTTACCTGTGTCGGGTGCAGTTACTTGTGTTGGCTACAGTTACCTGTGTCAGGTGCAGTTACCTGTGTCGGTTGCAGTTACTTGTGCCGGGTACAGATACCTGTGTTGGGTGCAGTTACCTGTGTTAGGTGCAGTTACCTGTGTTGGGTGCAGTTACCTGTGTCGGGTGCAGTTGCCTGTGTTGGGTGCAGTTGTGTTGGGTACAGTTACTTGTGTTTGGTACAGTTACCTGTGTTGGGTGCAGTTACCTGTGTTGGGTGCAGTTACCTGTGTCGGTTGCAGTTACCTGTGTTGGGTGCAGTTACCTGTGTTGGGTACAGTTACTTGTGTCGGGTACAGTTACTTGTGTTGGGTACAGATACCTGTGTTGGGTGCAGTTACCTGTGTCGGGTGCAGTTACCTGTGTTGGGTGCAGTTACCTGTGTCGGGTGCAGTTACCTGTGTCGGGTGCAGTTACCTGTGTCGGGTGCAGTTACCTGTGTCGGGTGCAGTTGCCTGTGTTGGGTACAGTTACTTGTGTCGGGTACAGACACCTGTGTTGGGTGCAGTTACCTGTGTCGGGTGCAGTTACCTGTGTCGGGTGCAGTTACCTGTGTCGGGTGCAGTTACCTATGTCGGGTGCAGTTACCTGTGTCGGGTGCAGTTACCTGTACTTCTGTTCTGTGTGTTTTCAGACACTCTTGTTGGAGAAAACCAGTCTGATCAAAAGAATGCTGAGCTGCTCTCTCAGGTAACTCTCCTTTTGTCACACCTGAACTCTCCCTCTCTCTCTCTCTGTGTGTGTGTGAGAGTGAGAGGGGGAAGGAGGGGGGTGTAACAGGAAGTGATAAAAATCTTAAACTTGTGTAGTTTTTATTTAACGAAACAAAGTTCAGACTCTTTAAACTCTTTTCTTCTATGGTGTCCATCTCACAGCTGACTGTTGAGGTCAAAGGTCACTGAAAATGATTCATTTCATTTAACCCTTCAGGGCCTGTTTGTCTCATTTTAGTCTCTTTTCTTCTTCCTGTTGTGATAACTGTGTGTGTGTTGATGCATGTGTCCTAAATGTAGTCCAGATTGTGTATCTGAGTGTAATCAGTGAATTTGCAGCTCAGCTCCTACAATAAGTCTAAAATACACTGTGGAAACTAAATAGTTACATTCAGACTGTTCAGGTCCAAAAATGCTCCATTGAAACCCATTCAAACTGACATTTTTGATCCCACAGCCATCAGAGCAGAAAAACAGGAGTAATCTTTTGGGCTTTTGACTCTGAATTTGTCATCAGTCTGCAGGTCCACAGAAATTTATAAAAACTAATATTTATGACAGAAAGAGTCACAAACGAAGCTTCAGATCGCTCAAACAGATCTTTGAAAATCTCTGAAATTTATTGGTAAAAATGTGAATGAACCCGATGAAAACAAACAAAAAAAAATCTGTTTTTCTTTTCGAAAGTTTCCGTTACTTTAGTTTGATTTTCTTTCATGGTGGAAAAAAAGCTCACCAGCAGTCGGTGTTGGAGGGAAGAAAAGAGGATTTCAAATGTCTCTGAGGCGTCTTTGTGTCGTCATGACGACTGCAGCAGAATTCAACCTGATAGATCCAAACCGAGAAAAACACACACACACACACAGACACACACACACACACACACACACACACACACACACACACACACACACACACACACACACACACACACACACACAGACAGACACACACACACACACACACACACACACACACACACACACACACACACACACACACAGACACACACACACACACACACACACACACACACACACACACACACACACACACACACACACACACACACACACACACACACACACACACACACACAGACATGCACACATTAAGCATCTTTACAGTTTAACCCTTAGAAACCTGAGTAATGATTTGATATCTTTTTAAAAATGAGGAGAAGGCATCAAGCAGCTGGAGACGAAATGTCCTAAAAATGAACAAAAAAAGGAAAAAACTTTGACAAAAGTTACCTGAAAATGAACACACACACAATAAAAGAAAAAAGCTGCAATTAAAATACAAATAATTCCCTTAAATAAGGTTAAAAAAAAATTGTGTGTTTGTTTTTGTTAAAGTGTCATTTTATTTTATTTTATTTTGGATAATTTCATAAAACTCTCCACTTTTTCAGAGCTAGTTTTGAGGTCATTTTCTTGCTTTGTTGCTCGGCGCCTTTTTTCCCTCACGTTCAATCTGCTCGGGTTTTAAAGGGTTAAACAGCCTGCAAAAGGCATCTGAATGCAGCACAAGAAAACTGATGTCAGTCCAGGCTCTAAAGGGTTAAACAGCCAAACTTTCCCCTGAGGGTTTCTGCGTATCAGACGTTGAGCTGATGTGACACGTCCGTCCAACAACAGGAAGGACACCTGGACAGACGCCGTCCAAAACCGCTTTAACCCTTTGAAATCTGAGCAGTTTGACCTCATTTCTGTCAAAAACACGGTGAGAAGGCAACGAGCAACGAAGGAAGAAATGACCCCAAAATTAATCATAAACTAGTAAAAAGTACGAGAAAATTACCTGAAAATGACTGAAAAAAGGGAGGAGCCTGGTAGCTCACCTGTGTGCTGCACGTCTTCCCCGCTCTCCCGCTTTCACACAAAAAATAATCATTTTTTTTAAGTAACCTGGAAGAAGTGTTGAAAAACTCCAATTCTTAAAATAATTTGAAGCAGAATTATGATCGTCAGAAATATAATTTCTCCGTCTTTTTTCTTTTTCCCTTAACTTTTATAAAAATCATTTCCTAAATGAACTCATTTCCTGCAGTTGGTGGATCGTGTCTCACTGCGTTGCTCGTTGCCTCGTCAGTGAGCTCAGAGTTCAAAGGGTTAAATTCGTGTCGTGGCGTCTGAAAGAAGAGCGACGTCGCTCCGGGTTTCAAAGGGTTAAACCAGTCCAAACTGGTCCGAACGAGGAGCGACATCAGAGCGCAGCAGCAGGTCCAGAGCGCTCCGGACCACTTCAAAGACGTGTGAGCATCAGGCGGACTGCAGTCTGACCCTGATCCAGTCCAGTTCAGACCTGTGCGGTCCACTTCAGACCAGTTCAGACCAGTACAGACCGTTTCAGACCAGCGGGGTCCAGCGCAGGGTGCCGATGGAGATCAGGGTCTGGCAGGTGGCCGAGTCGAGCCACACGGACTCGACCAGACTGAAGTGCAGGAAGCCGAGAGCGAATCCACAGCCGACGTCCGACAGGTGGTGTTTACCCAGCAGTACCCGGGACACGCCCACCAGCACCGCCCACAGGTACAGCAGGATCCTGAGGGGCACCTGGAGGACAGGAAGACACTGAGTCAGGACACCGAGTCAGGACACTGTGAGTCCTGGACATATGAAACAGAGACTGACCGCCAGAACCAGGTGTGTCAGCAGGAACTTGGACACCATGACGGCTCGGCTGGCGTGAGCCGCCGGGAACGAGTACAGATCCATCGCCACGTAGTCCAGGAACCCCGGAGGGAAGTCCCAGGGTCCTCGCCGTTTGACCAACTTCTGCACGCCAGCGACCGTCATCAGGTCCAGAATCAGAGCTGCAGGAGACAGAGAGACATGTTGGACAGCAGAGACAGAGACAACCAAACCAAATAATAAAGAAAATGAAAACCACACCAGCTGCTGGACCCGTGCCACGAAAACGCAACACAAACTTCAGTTATCTGTGGCTCGAAACACGACGACGGTACACGATGTGAGCGCCGTGATGGATCAGAAACTGAAAGAGACTTGGACAGACCGGGCTGCCTACAGAGGACAGGCTGCGTCCATCGACACAATTCGTATGAAGACATCACCCACAGTGTATCCGAATGTTTGACTGTAAATTCTGCTGTAAAAATAAACCTGCAAATTACTGCTGAATAAATCTTTAATGTTCGTGAGAAAATTGACAAAATGTTGCTGTCACTGTAGATTACGTGAAACATTTCAGAATTTTTGGCAGCAGTTTGAAATCCGCACAGACAGCTGATATCCTGCCCCCTGCTGGTCGGCTCAGTCACAGGTTTCTGTGTGCTGGACAGCAGAGAGACAGAGGACACGTTGGACCGCAGAGACAAGAGAAATGTTGGACAGTAGAAACAGGAGACGTGTTGGACAGCAGACACAGGAGACGTGTTGGAGAGTAGAGACAGGAGATGTGTTGGACAGCAGACACAGGAGACATGAAAATTGTCTCACCCAGCAGCAGGTTGACGAGGACTTCCTGTCCTGCCAGTGTGTTGCTCCTCCAGAGACAGACAAGTGTCCCGCAGAGCCAGGGGAGGGCGTGTCCAGTGAGGGCCAGCAGCGTCACCATGGAGCGCAGTGGGGCCCCGGAGCCACCGTGCGTCCCCACGCAGATGCCGAGACGTTTGGACAGACTGATGTCGATGGCGAGCAGCGAGTTCATGGCAATGCCTCGAAAAGACGGATTCAGCTGCATGCAGTCCGACTCCGGCCAGCGGGGCGCGTCCTTCGCTCCGCCATCAGCTGCTGAGCCCCCCTCTGAGGAGTCCCTGGACCCCCTGAGGACAGAGACACCAGGACAGACCACGAGAACAGGTTACTGCTGAAACTCTGCAGCCGTGAGTCCGAGTTCGTGTTTGTCCCTGACAGGATCAAACAGTTTCTGCTACATAATGAGGGGATCCCAACAGAGACAGTTTAAAGACGCAAACTTACAAGAGAAAATGATTTTATATTCCTGCAGATTAAAAAGGGAAATTTACAAAACAACAATGACCTGAAAGTAAATATTTGCAAAACATTGTATTTTCTGGGAATAAAATCCAGAATTAACAAGAAAAAATAACTGATATTCTCTGTTTCAGTTTCTGAGACTCAGAAACTGAATCAGACTCAGAAACTGAATCAGACTCAGAAACTGAATCTGTCCGTGTTTTCTGTAAATTCGCGACTTAAATCCCAGAGATCTCCAGGTGTTTGTTTTTAATTAACCGCTTAAATCTGAGAGAATATCAGAGAATTTTTTACTTTGCAACTTTATTTACAAAGACTCTCCAGGTTTTTTCCCTCATAAATTCACCACTTAAATACCGAAGAATAACGTTTTTATTTTTCTGGTTGATTTATGAATTTAATCTCAAAGAATATCTGTCCTTTTTCTTTCATTTTTGATTTTTTAAAATAAATCATAAATTTAATTCCAGACAATATTTTTTTCCTCATGAATTTCAGACTTAAACCGCAGGGAATATCAGTTTTTATTTTTCTCGTAAATGTGTGACCGGAGAACACAATATTTTCTCAGAAATGAACAAATTTCACCTCCAAAGAATCGGAGGGTTTTTGTGGTTTTGAGCTTCGTCTCTGTCGCGATCCTTCGTGCTGCAGTCGGACTCGGAGAGACCAGGTGATCCTGTCAGAGGTCTCTCTGCAGCCTCAGGCCGTTAACTGGGAGCTCTGGACCCTGGCCCCGGGACCCGGTCCTGGTCCCGGTCCCCAGGGTCTGGATCCTCTAAATGTGAGTGGTGATGTCAGTGGGCGGAGCCTGAGAGCCTTACCTCCCCCCTCGTCCCTCCCCGGCGTCCTCCTGCTGACTCGGCTGTCTGCTGGCCCTCCTCAGACCACCGCCCCCCCGGCCCTCCCCCGGGCCCGGCTCCCTGCGGGGGGGCTGGTTAAGGGACATGAACTCGGGCCGGTTCAGGACATTGTTCCGGTCTCTGGCCCTGGACCGGGCCTGGCTTCCCGGCATGTCGGAGCTGCTGGAGGCGAGACGGCGTGCGGAGACGGATCGGGTCTGAGACTCTGAGGGACTCTGAGGGACTCTGCTAAAAATAGACCAGCTGGCCTTCTTCTTCTACTGTCAGCTGTTCGGGGGTGGGGGGGTGGGAGGGGGGCTGGAAAAACACTGAACACACACACACACACACACACACACACACACACTCTTATTAAAGGGACATTTCAGCTCGGGGTGTTTGCAGGATTTGAGGCTGTCGGGGTCTCAGTCGTCACCAAAGGTTTTTAGAAAAATATTATTTTCTTTTCTTCTTTTAAAGAAACAATTTCCTTTTCCTTTAAAAACTTTTGGCTTTTTTTTCTTTTTTCTTTTAGACTTTTTGTGAATCTTAAAACATTTTGTGTTTTTTTTTCTTTAAAAATTTCTTTTTTTCTTGTTTATTATTATTATTTTTAAAACATTTGGTGATTTTTCTTTTAAAATTTTTGGGTTGTTTGTTTTACCTTTAATTTTTGGAAATTTTTGAAAAATTTAGTTTCCAGGTGAGTCATAGGATCCAATTTCTGGACTGAAAAAACAGGACCTGAACCTGGTTTCTGATGAACTCTACAGGTTTAACTCCCCTCCAGCACGGCACACCACGTCAGAAATCGCCAGAAAAAAATTAAAAAATAAAATAAAATGAAAATAAAAAAATAAAAATTGGCCAAACATTTAGAAGGAAAAAAGTGCAGAACAAATTTAAAGACAGAAAAATCGTTTAAAAAAAAGAAACAGAAAAAAATCGCAAAAACGAAAAGAAAAAAGTCAAAATTTGAATATAAAAAAATGACAAAAGTAAGCAAAACAAAAATAAATAAATAAAAAATAACTACCAAAGATTTTAAATTAAAAAAACGCAAAATAATCACAACCGTTTAAAAAAGATTGTCTTTAAAATCTACATTAAAATAAATAAATAAATAAAAACTATTCCCTCCCCCGGACTTAAAAAGTATTTGACATGCCTCCCCCTTTTTTTGCACCACCCCCTCCCCTCTCATAAATAACTAACAGTCCCTAATAATGATTAAAAAAGCCACATCACTGACCTCAAACTCTGACTGACATCAAGGAGGAAGCCCCGCCCCCTCCGGCCCGGTGGCGCGTGTTCCAGGTGTTAACAGAAGTTGATGTCTGCCGACGTTTGGAGCCAAACACTGAGTGTTTAATGATTTAATTCACCTGAACTCACCTGAGTCACCGGCAGTGTTCGGTTTTCAGCGAGTGCACTCGATCAATCACCAATTACCAGTTAGCCAATCAGAGGAGGAAACCTATCAATCAATCAATCAATCAATCAATCAGTAAACAAACAATCAGCTGATGATCACACTCACAGATTGTGAAATGCTGAGGAACGTTTTAAAGGTATAAATAAACACATTTGCTTTCTGAGTTATTTAAATGGCACTTTAAGATTAAGATTAAGATTAAGATTAAAATTAACGCTCAGGCTGGCCCAGGCTGCAGCCCAGGGGCCCCACATGTGAAAGGGCCCCGGATTGGCCAAACTATTTTTAAATATTTAAATTTACTTCAGAGAGGAAAGAAAGAAAAGAAAGCACTGGCCCATATTGGCCCATAAGATGCATTAAAAAATACTAGCATGTGACTGGGCTACAGCTACCCAATCAGCTGCTGGCCGCATCACGTGACCAGGTTCAAGGGTCAGTTTCGTTTTCACCTAATAAACATGGATGGATTTGATGTCACTGGAAGAACAGCGTGACGAAGATCTGCTGAAGAAAGATCCGGAACTCACAGAATATTTTAGGCTGCTGAATCTTCGTCTAGTCGAGACCGACAAGAAGCTAACGCGGCAGCTAACGTCGCAGCTAACGCGGCAGCTAACGTCGCAGCTAACGCGGCAGCTAACGTCGCAGCTAACGCGGCAGCTAACGTCGCAGCTAACGCGGCAGCTAACGCCGCAGCTAACGCGGCAGCTAATGTGGCAGCTAACGCGGCAGCTAACATCGCAGCTAATGTGGCAGCTAACGCGGCACGAAACGTCGCAGCTAACGCCGCAGCTAAGCCACCTGTGAAGCTGGCTGTGACCACGCCTCACCGCGTCACTCAGGTAGCGAGTCTGAGACAGAGGAGCAGACACCTGAAGCACCTGAAGCACCTGTGTCATGTACAGGCAACACCGCGGGAATTGGCCATGATGACGCGCGAGCCTCCATGACGGCCGCACCTGTCGCTGCACAGGAGGCTGAAAATCCCGCCGACAGCTCGGATCCCGCATGCTGATACAAACCTGAAGAAGTCACGAGGACATGCTGGACTAAAGGCACTGAGACTGTTCATGAGTTTGCCTGTTACCCACAGCAGCGGGAGCTTTCTTTCCCAACACTGAGATCAACAATGGGTTAAAACAGACTGAAGCACATGTCTCTAAAAGCGATTTTAGGAGCCTCATTAAGGACTTCCCCGCCAAAAAAACGAGGAAGGAAACCTTCTCATGGTAGGAAGATCTGTCAGTTGTTATTGTGCTGCTGGTGCATTATTGCTGGTATTGTAACGCTGCTGGTGCATTATTGCTGGTATTGTAACGCTGCTGGTGCATTATTGCTGGTATTATATTGCTGCTGGTGCAT